>NW_026776428.1:0-42588 GCF_030936135.1 Gavia stellata
TTCAGGCTGGCCCCTTTAGTGTAGGAGCAATCCCTGGACGTTCGCAATTTCGGTGTTGAGCTCTGGCCAGATTGAGCAGGAGAGGCTGTGTACGTTGGAAGTTTTAGTAGGCTAAACAAGTTCAGAGCCCAAGTGTTTGTGGTTCGTTTGAGAGGTTACCAGTGGGAGATGAGGACCAGCAAGAGCTTTCAGGGCTGGCCCCTTTAGTGTAGGAGCAATCGCTGGATGTTCGCAATTTCGGTGTTGAGCTCTGGCCAGATTGAGCAGGAGAGGCTGTGTACGTTGGAAGTTTTAGTAGGCTAAACAAGTTCAGAGCCCAAGTGTTTGTGGTTCGTTTGAGAGGTTACCAGTGGGAGATGAGGACCAGCAAGAGCTTTCAGGGCTGGCCCCTTTAGTGTAGGAGCAATCCCTGGACGTTCGCAATTCCGCTGTTAAGCTCTGGCCAGATTGAGCAGGAGAGGCTGTGTACGTTGGAAGTTTTAGTAGGCTAAACAAGTTCAGAGGCCAAGTGTTTGTGGTTCGTTTGAGAGGTTACCAGTGGGAGATGAGGACCAGCAAGAGCTTTCAGGGCTGGCCCCTTTAGTGTAGGAGGAATCGCTGGACGTTCGCAATTTCGGTGTTGAGCTCTGGCCAGATTGAGCAGGAGAGGCTGTGTACGTTGGAAGTTTTAGTAGGCTAAACAAGTTCAGAGCCCAAGTGTTTGTGGTTCGTTTGAGAGGTTACCGGTGGGAGATGAGGACCAGCAAGAGCTTTCAGGGCTGGCACCTTTAGTGTAGGAGCAATCCCTGGACGTTCGCAATTTCGGTGTTGAGCTCTGGCCAGATTGAGCAGGAGAGGCTGTGTACGTTGGAAGTTTTAGTAGGCTAAACAAATTCAGAGCCCAAGTGTTTGTGGTTCGTTTGAGAGGTTACCAGTGGGAGATGAGGACCAGCAAGAGCTTTCAGGGCTGGCCCCTTTAGTGTAGGAGCAATCGCTGGATGTTCGCAATTTCGGTGTTGAGCTCTGGCCAGATTGAGCAGGAGAGGCTGTGTACGTTGGAAGTTTTAGTAGGCTAAACAAGTTCAGAGCCCAAGTGTTTGTGGTTCGTTTGAGAGGTTACCAGTGGGAGATGAGGACCAGCAAGAGCTTTCAGGGCTGGCCCCTTTAGTGTAGGAGCAATCCCTGGACGTTCGCAATTCCGCTGTTAAGCTCTGGCCAGATTGAGCAGGAGAGGCTGTGTACGTTGGAAGTTTTAGTAGGCTAAACAAATTCAGAGCCCAAGTGTTTGTGGTTCGTTTGAGAGGTTACCAGTGGGAGATGAGGACCAGCAAGAGCTTTCAGGGCTGGCCCCTTTAGTGTAGGAGCAATCGCTGGACGTTCGCAATTTCGGTGTTGAGCTCTGGCCAGATTGAGCAGGAGAGGCTGTGTACGTTGGAAGTTTTAGTAGGCTAAACAAGTTCAGAGGCCAAGTGTTTGTGGTTCGTTTGAGAGGTTACCAGTGGGAGATGAGGAGCAGCAAGAGCTTTCAGGGCTGGCCCCTTTAGTGTAGGAGCAATCGCTGGACGTTCGCAATTTCGGTGTTGAGCTCTGGCCAGATTGAGCAGGAGAGGCTGTGTACGTTGGAAGTTTTAGTAGGCTAAACAAATTCAGAGCCCAAGTGTTTGTGGTTCGTTTGAGAGGTTACCAGTGGGAGATGAGGACCAGCAAGAGCTTTCAGGGCTGGCCCCTTTAGTGTAGGAGCAATCGCTGGACGTTCGCAATTTCGGTGTTGAGCTCTGGCCAGATTGAGCAGGAGAGGCTGTGTACGTTGGAAGTTTTAGTAGGCTAAACAAGTTCAGAGGCCAAAGTGTTTGTGGTTCGTTTGAGAGGTTACCAGTGGGAGATGAGGACCAGCAAGAGCTTTCAGGGCTGGCCCCTTTAGTGTAGGAGCAATCGCTGGACGTTCGCAATGTCGGTGTTGAGCTCTGGCCAGATTGAGCAGGAGAGGCTGTGTACGTTGGAAGTTTTAGTAGGCTAAACAAGTTCAGAGGCCAAGTGTTTGTGGTTCGTTTGAGAGGTTACCGGTGGGAGATGAGGACCAGCAAGAGCTTTCAGGGCTGGCACCTTTAGTGTAGGAGCAAGCGCTGGACGTTCGCAATTTCGGTGTTGAGCTCTGGCCAGATTGAGCAGGAGAGGCTGTGTACGTTGGAAGTTTTAGTAGGCTAAACAAGTTCAGAGGCCAAGTGTTTGTGGTTCGTTTGAGAGGTTACCGGTGGGAGATGAGGACCAGCAAGAGCTTTCAGGGCTGGCCCCTTTAGTGTAGGAGCAATCCCTGGACGTTCGCAATTTCCGTGTTGAGCTCTGGCCAGATTGAGCAGGAGAGGCTGTGTACGTTGGAACTTTTAGTAGGCTAAACAAGTTCAGAGCCCAAGTGTTTGTGGTTCGTTTGAGAGGTTACCAGTGGGAGATGAGGACCAGCAAGAGCTTTCAGGGCTGGCACCTTTAGTGTAGGAGCAATCGCTGGACGTTCGCAATTTCGGTGTTGAGCTCTGGCCAGATTGAGCAGGAGAGGCTGTGTACGTTGGAAGTTTTAGTAGGCTAAACAAGTTCAGAGCCCAAGTGTTTGTGGTTCGTTTGAGAGGTTACCAGTGGGAGATGAGGACCAGCAAGAGCTTTCAGGGCTGGCACCTTTAGTGTAGGAGCAATCCCTGGACGTTCGCAATTTCGGTGTTGAGCTCTGGCCAGATTGAGCAGGAGAGGCTGTGTACGTTGGAAGTTTTAGTAGGCTAAACAAGTTCAGAGGCCAAGTGTTTGTGGTTCGTTTGAGATGTTACCAGTGGGAGATGAGGACCAGCAAGAGCTTTCAGGGCTGGCCCCTTTAGTGTAGGAGCAATCGCTGGACGTTCGCAATTTCGGTGTTGAGCTCTGGCCAGATTGAGCAGGAGAGGCTTTGTACTTTAGAAGTTTTAGTAGGCTAAACAAGTTCAGAGGCCAAGTGTTTGTGGTTCGTTTGAGAGGTTACCAGTGGGAGATGAGGACCAGCAAGAGCTTTCAGGGCTGGCCCCTTTAGTGTAGGAGCAATCCCTGGACGTTCGCAATTTCGGTGTTGAGCTCTGGCCAGATTGAGCAGGAGAGGCAGTGTACATTGGAACTTTTAGTAGGCTAAACAAGTTCAGAGCCCAAGTGTTTGTGGTTCGTTTGAGAGGTTACCAGTGGGAGATGAGGAGCAGCAAGAGCTTTCAGGGCTGGCACCTTTAGTGTAGGAGCAATCGCTGGACGTTCGCAATTTCGGTGTTGAGCTCTGGCCAGATTGAGCAGGAGAGGCTGTGTACGTTGGAAGTTTTAGTAGGCTAAACAAGTTCAGAGGCCAAGTGTTTGTGGTTCGTTTGAGAGGTTACCAGTGGGAGATGAGGAGCAGCAAGAGCTTTCAGGGCTGGCACCTTTAGTGTAGGAGCAATCCCTGGACGTTCGCAATTTCGGTGTTGAGCTCTGGCCAGATTGAGCAGGAGAGGCAGTGTACGTTGGAAGTTTTAGTAGGCTAAACAAGTTCAGAGGACAAGTGTTTGTGGTTCGTTTGAGAGGTTACCAGTGGGAGATGAGGACCAGCAAGAGCTTTCAGGGCTGGCACCTTTAGTGTAGGAGCAATCCCTGGACGTTCGCAATTCCGCTGTTAAGCTCTGGCCAGATTGAGCAGGAGAGGCTGTGTACGTTGGAAGTTTTAGTAGGCTAAACAAGTTCAGAGCCCAAGTGTTTGTGGTTCGTTTGAGAGGTTACCAGTGGGAGATGAGGACCAGGAACAGCTTTCAGGGCTGGCCCCTTTAGTGTAGGAGCAATCGCTGGACGTTCGCAATTTCGGTGTTGAGCTCTGGCCAGATTGAGCAGGAGAGGCAGTGTACGTTGGAACTTTTAGTAGGCTAAACAAGTTCAGAGCCCAAGTGTTTGTGGTTCGTTTGAGAGGTTACCAGTGGGAGATGAGGACCAGCAAGAGCTTTCAGGGCTGGCACCTTTAGTGTAGGAGCAATCGCTGGACGTTCGCAATTTCGGTGTTGAGCTCTGGCCAGATTGAGCAGGAGAGGCTGTGTACGTTGGAAGTTTTAGTAGGCTAAACAAGTTCAGAGCCCAAGTGTTTGTGGTTCGTTTGAGAGGTTACCGGTGGGACATGAGGACCAGCAAGAGCTTTCAGGGCTGGCCCCTTTAGTGTAGGAGCAATCCCTGGACGTTCGCAATTTCGGTGTTGAGCTCTGGCCAGATTGAGCAGGAGAGGCTGTGTACGTTGGAAGTTTTAGTAGGCTAAACAAGTTCAGAGGCCAAGTGTTTGTGGTTCGTTTGAGAGGTTACCAGTGGGAGATGAGGAGCAGCAAGAGCTTTCAGGGCTGGCACCTTTAGTGTAGGAGCAATCGCTGGACGTTCGCAATTTCGGTGTTGAGCTCTGGCCAGATTGAGCAGGAGAGGCAGTGTACGTTGGAAGTTTTAGTAGGCTAAACAAGTTCAGAGGCCAAGTGTTTGTGGTTCGTTTGAGATGTTACCAGTGGGAGATGAGGACCAGCAAGAGCTTTCAGGGCTGGCCCCTTTAGTGTAGGAGCAATCGCTGGACGTTCGCAATTTCGGTGTTGAGCTCTGGCCAGATTGAGCAGGAGAGGCTGTGTACGTTGGAAGTTTTAGTAGGCTAAACAAGTTCAGAGCCCAAGTGTTTGTGGTTCGTTTGAGAGGTTACCAGTGGGAGATGAGGACCAGCAAGAGCTTTCAGGGCTGGCCCCTTTAGTGTAGGAGCAATCCCTGGACGTTCGCAATTTCGGTGTTGAGCTCTGGCCAGATTGAGCAGGAGAGGCAGTGTACGTTGGAACTTTTAGTAGGCTAAACAAGTTCAGAGGCCAAGTGTTTGTGGTTCGTTTGAGAGGTTACCAGTGGGAGATGAGGAGCAGCAAGAGCTTTCAGGGCTGGCCCCTTTAGTGTAGGAGCAATCGCTGGACGTTCGCAATTTCGGTGTTGAGCTCTGGCCAGATTGAGCAGGAGAGGCAGTGTACGTTGGAACTTTTAGTAGGCTAAACAAGTTCAGAGCCCAAGTGTTTGTGGTTCGTTTGAGAGGTTACCAGTGGGAGATGAGGACCAGCAAGAGCTTTCAGGGCTGGCCCCTTTAGTGTAGGAGCAATCGCTGGACGTTCGCAATTTTGGTGTTGAGCTCTGGCCAGATTGAGCAGGAGAGGCTGTGTACGTTGGAAGTTTTAGTAGGCTAAACAAGTTCAGAGGCCAAGTGTTTGTGGTTCGTTTGAGAGGTTACCGGTGGGAGATGAGGAGCAGCAAGAGCTTTCAGGGCTGGCCCCTTTAGTGTAGGAGCAATCCCTGGACGTTCGCAATTTCGGTGTTGAGCTCTGGCCAGATTGAGCAGGAGAGGCTGTGTACGTTGGAAGTTTTAGTAGGCTAAAAAAGTTCAGAGGCCAAGTGTTTGTGGTTCGTTTGAGATGTTACCAGTGGGAGATGAGGAGCAGCAAGAGCTTTCAGGGCTGGCCCCTTTAGTGTAGGAGCAATCCCTGGACGTTCGCAATTTCGGTGTTGAGCTCTGGCCAGATTGAGCAGGAGAGGCAGTGTACGTTGGAAGTTTTTAGTAGGCTAAACAAGTTCAGAGCCCAAGTGTTTGTGGTTCGTTTGAGAGGTTACCAGTGGGAGATGAGGACCAGCAAGAGCTTTCAGGGCTGGCCCCTTTAGTGTAGGAGCAATCGCTGGACGTTCGCAATTTCGGTGTTGAGCTCTGGCCAGATTGAGCAGGAGAGGCTGTGTACGTTGGAAGTTTTAGTAGGCTAAACAAGTTCAGAGCCCAAGTGTTTGTGGTTCGTTTGAGAGGTTACCGGTGGGACATGAGGACCAGCAAGAGCTTTCAGGGCTGGCCCCTTTAGTGTAGGAGCAATCCCTGGACGTTCGCAATTTCGGTGTTGAGCTCTGGCCAGATTGAGCAGGAGAGGCTGTGTACATTGGAAGTTTTAGTAGGCTAAACAAGTTCAGAGCCCAAGTGTTTGTGGTTCGTTTGAGAGGTTACCAGTGGGAGATGAGGACCAGCAAGAGCTTTCAGGGCTGGCCCCTTTAGTGTAGGAGCAATCCCTGGACGTTCGCAATTTCGGTGTTGAGCTCTGGCCAGATTGAGCAGGAGAGGCTGTGTACGTTGGAAGTTTTAGTAGCCTAAACAAGTTCAGAGCCCAAGTGTTTGTGGTTCGTTTGAGAGGTTACCAGTGGGAGATGAGGACCAGCAAGAGCTTTCAGGGCTGGCACCTTTAGTGTAGGAGCAATCGCTGGACGTTCGCAATTTCGGTGTTGAGCTCTGGCCAGATTGAGCAGGAGAGGCTGTGTACGTTGGAAGTTTTAGTAGGCTAAACAAGTTCAGAGGCCAAGTGTTTGTGGTTCGTTTGAGAGGTTACCAGTGGGAGATGAGGAGCAGCAAGAGCTTTCAGGGCTGGCCCCTTTAGTGTAGGAGCAATCCCTGGACGTTCGTAATTTCGGTGTTGAGCTCTGGCCAGATTGAGCAGGAGAGGCAGTGTACGTTGGAAGTTTTAGTAGGCTAAACAAGTTCAGAGCCCAAGTGTTTGTGGTTCGTTTGAGAGGTTACCAGTGGGAGATGAGGACCAGCAAGAGCTTTCAGGGCTGGCCCCTTTAGTGTAGGAGCAATCGCTGGACGTTCGCAATTTCGGTGTTGAGCTCTGGCCAGATTGAGCAGGAGAGGCTGTGTACGTTGGAAGTTTTAGTAGGCTAAACAAGTTCAGAGCCCAAGTGTTTGTGGTTCGTTTGAGAGGTTACCAGTGGGAGATGAGGACCAGCAAGAGCTTTCAGGGCTGGCCCCTTTAGTGTAGGAGCAATCCCTGGACGTTCGCAATTTCGGTGTTGAGCTCTGGCCAGATTGAGCAGGAGAGGCAGTGTACGTTGGAACTTTTAGTAGGCTAAACAAGTTCAGAGCCCAAGTGTTTGTGGTTCGTTTGAGAGGTTACCAGTGGGAGATGAGGACCAGCAAGAGCTTTCAGGGCTGGCCCCTTTAGTGTAGGAGCAATCGCTGGACGTTCGCAATTTCGGTGTTGAGCTCTGGCCAGATTGAGCAGGAGAGGCAGTGTACGTTGGAACTTTTAGTAGGCTAAACAAGTTCAGAGCCCAAGTGTTTGTGGTTCGTTTGAGAGGTTACCAGTGGGAGATGAGGAGCAGCAAGAGCTTTCAGGGCTGGCCCCTTTAGTGTAGGAGCAATCGCTGGACGTTCGCAATTTCGGTGTTGAGCTCTGGCCAGATTGAGCAGGAGAGGCAGTGTACGTTGGAACTTTTAGTAGGCTAAACAAGTTCAGAGCCCAAGTGTTTGTGGTTCGTTTGAGAGGTTACCAGTGGGAGATGAGGACCAGCAAGAGCTTTCAGGGCTGGCCCCTTTAGTGTAGGAGCAATCCCTGGACGTTCGCAATTTCGGTGTTGAGCTCTGGCCAGATTGAGCAGGAGAGGCAGTGTACGTTGGAACTTTTAGTAGGCTAAACAAGTTCAGAGGCCAAGTGTTTGTGGTTCGTTTGAGAGGTTACCAGTGGGAGATGAGGAGCAGCAAGAGCTTTCAGGGCTGGCCCCTTTAGTGTAGGAGCAATCGCTGGACGTTCGCAATTTCGGTGTTGAGCTCTGGCCAGATTGAGCAGGAGAGGCAGTGTACGTTGGAACTTTTAGTAGGCTAAACAAGTTCAGAGCCCAAGTGTTTGTGGTTCGTTTGAGAGGTTACCAGTGGGAGATGAGGACCAGCAAGAGCTTTCAGGGCTGGCCCCTTTAGTGTAGGAGCAATCGCTGGACGTTCGCAATTTTGGTGTTGAGCTCTGGCCAGATTGAGCAGGAGAGGCTGTGTACGTTGGAAGTTTTAGTAGGCTAAACAAGTTCAGAGCCCAAGTGTTTGTGGTTCGTTTGAGAGGTTACCGGTGGGAGATGAGGACCAGCAAGAGCTTTCAGGGCTGGCCCCTTTAGTGTAGGAGCAATCCCTGGACGTTCGCAATTTCGGTGTTGAGCTCTGGCCAGATTGAGCAGGAGAGGCTGTGTACGTTGGAAGTTTTAGTAGGCTAAAAAAGTTCAGAGGCCAAGTGTTTGTGGTTCGTTTGAGAGGTTACCAGTGGGAGATGAGGACCAGCAAGAGCTTTCAGGGCTGGCCCCTTTAGTGTAGGAGCAATCGCTGGACGTTCGCAATTTCGGTGTTGAGCTCTGGCCAGATTGAGCAGGAGAGGCAGTGTACGTTGGAAGTTTTAGTAGGCTAAACAAGTTCAGAGCCCAAGTGTTTGTGGTTCGTTTGAGAGGTTACCAGTGGGAGATGAGGACCAGCAAGAGCTTTCAGGGCTGGCCCCTTTAGTGTAGGAGCAATCCCTGGACGTTCGCAATTTCGGTGTTGAGCTCTGGCCAGATTGAGCAGGAGAGGCTGTGTACGTTGGAAGTTTTAGTAGGCTAAACAAGTTCAGAGCCCAAGTGTTTGTGGTTCGTTTGAGAGGTTACCGGTGGGACATGAGGACCAGCAAGAGCTTTCAGGGCTGGCCCCTTTAGTGTAGGAGCAATCCCTGGACGTTCGCAATTTCGGTGTTGAGCTCTGGCCAGATTGAGCAGGAGAGGCTGTGTACGTTGGAAGTTTTAGTAGCCTAAACAAGTTCAGAGCCCAAGTGTTTGTGGTTCGTTTGAGAGGTTACCAGTGGGAGATGAGGACCAGCAAGAGCTTTCAGGGCTGGCACCTTTAGTGTAGGAGCAATCGCTGGACGTTCGCAATTTCGGTGTTGAGCTCTGGCCAGATTGAGCAGGAGAGGCTGTGTACGTTGGAAGTTTTAGTAGGCTAAACAAGTTCAGAGGCCAAGTGTTTGTGGTTCGTTTGAGAGGTTACCAGTGGGAGATGAGGAGCAGCAAGAGCTTTCAGGGCTGGCCCCTTTAGTGTAGGAGCAATCCCTGGACGTTCGTAATTTCGGTGTTGAGCTCTGGCCAGATTGAGCAGGAGAGGCAGTGTACGTTGGAAGTTTTAGTAGGCTAAACAAGTTCAGAGCCCAAGTGTTTGTGGTTCGTTTGAGAGGTTACCGGTGGGACATGAGGACCAGCAAGAGCTTTCAGGGCTGGCCCCTTTAGTGTAGGAGCAATCCCTGGACGTTCGCAATTTCGGTGTTGAGCTCTGGCCAGATTGAGCAGGAGAGGCTGTGTACATTGGAAGTTTTAGTAGGCTAAACAAGTTCGGAGCCCAAGTGTTTGTGGTTCGTTTGAGAGGTTACCAGTGGGAGATGAGGACCAGCAAGAGCTTTCAGGGCTGGCCCCTTTAGTGTAGGAGCAATCCCTGGACGTTCGCAATTTCGGTGTTGAGCTCTGGCCAGATTGAGCAGGAGAGGCAGTGTACGTTGGAACTTTTAGTAGGCTAAACAAGTTCAGAGCCCAAGTGTTTGTGGTTCGTTTGAGAGGTTACCAGTGGGAGATGAGGACCAGCAAGAGCTTTCAGGGCTGGCCCCTTTAGTGTAGGAGCAATCGCTGGACGTTCGCAATTTCGGTGTTGAGCTCTGGCCAGATTGAGCAGGAGAGGCAGTGTACGTTGGAACTTTTAGTAGGCTAAACAAGTTCAGAGCCCAAGTGTTTGTGGTTCGTTTGAGAGGTTACCAGTGGGAGATGAGGACCAGCAAGAGCTTTCAGGGCTGGCCCCTTTAGTGTAGGAGCAATCGCTGGACGTTCGCAATTTCGGTGTTGAGCTCTGGCCAGATTGAGCAGGAGAGGCAGTGTACGTTGGAACTTTTAGTAGGCTAAACAAGTTCAGAGCCCAAGTGTTTGTGGTTCGTTTGAGAGGTTACCAGTGGGAGATGAGGACCAGCAAGAGCTTTCAGGGCTGGCCCCTTTAGTGTAGGAGCAATCGCTGGACGTTCGCAATTTTGGTGTTGAGCTCTGGCCAGATTGAGCAGGAGAGGCTGTGTACGTTGGAAGTTTTAGTAGGCTAAACAAGTTCAGAGCCCAAGTGTTTGTGGTTCGTTTGAGAGGTTACCGGTGGGAGATGAGGACCAGCAAGAGCTTTCAGGGCTGGCCCCTTTAGTGTAGGAGCAATCCCTGGACGTTCGCAATTTCGGTGTTGAGCTCTGGCCAGATTGAGCAGGAGAGGCTGTGTACGTTGGAAGTTTTAGTAGGCTAAAAAAGTTCAGAGGCCAAGTGTTTGTGGTTCGTTTGAGATGTTACCAGTGGGAGATGAGGAGCAGCAAGAGCTTTCAGGGGCTGGCCCCTTTAGTGTAGGAGCAATCCCTGGACGTTCGCAATTTCGGTGTTGAGCTCTGGCCAGATTGAGCAGGAGAGGCAGTGTACGTTGGAAGTTTTAGTAGGCTAAACAAGTTCAGAGCCCAAGTGTTTGTGGTTCGTTTGAGAGGTTACCAGTGGGAGATGAGGACCAGCAAGAGCTTTCAGGGCTGGCCCCTTTAGTGTAGGAGCAATCGCTGGACGTTCGCAATTTCGGTGTTGAGCTCTGGCCAGATTGAGCAGGAGAGGCTGTGTACGTTGGAAGTTTTAGTAGGCTAAACAAGTTCAGAGCCCAAGTGTTTGTGGTTCGTTTGAGAGGTTACCGGTGGGACATGAGGACCAGCAAGAGCTTTCAGGGCTGGCCCCTTTAGTGTAGGAGCAATCCCTGGACGTTCGCAATTTCGGTGTTGAGCTCTGGCCAGATTGAGCAGGAGAGGCTGTGTACATTGGAAGTTTTAGTAGGCTAAACAAGTTCAGAGCCCAAGTGTTTGTGGTTCGTTTGAGAGGTTACCAGTGGGAGATGAGGACCAGCAAGAGCTTTCAGGGCTGGCCCCTTTAGTGTAGGAGCAATCCCTGGACGTTCGCAATTTCGGTGTTGAGCTCTGGCCAGATTGAGCAGGAGAGGCTGTGTACGTTGGAAGTTTTAGTAGCCTAAACAAGTTCAGAGCCCAAGTGTTTGTGGTTCGTTTGAGAGGTTACCAGTGGGAGATGAGGACCAGCAAGAGCTTTCAGGGCTGGCACCTTTAGTGTAGGAGCAATCGCTGGACGTTCGCAATTTCGGTGTTGAGCTCTGGCCAGATTGAGCAGGAGAGGCTGTGTACGTTGGAAGTTTTAGTAGGCTAAACAAGTTCAGAGGCCAAGTGTTTGTGGTTCGTTTGAGAGGTTACCAGTGGGAGATGAGGAGCAGCAAGAGCTTTCAGGGCTGGCCCCTTTAGTGTAGGAGCAATCCCTGGACGTTCGTAATTTCGGTGTTGAGCTCTGGCCAGATTGAGCAGGAGAGCCAGTGTACGTTGGAAGTTTTAGTAGGCTAAACAAGTTCAGAGCCCAAGTGTTTGTGGTTCGTTTGAGAGGTTACCAGTGGGAGATGAGGACCAGCAAGAGCTTTCAGGGCTGGCCCCTTTAGTGTAGGAGCAATCGCTGGACGTTCGCAACTTCGGTGTTGAGCTCTGGCCAGATTGAGCAGGAGAGGCTGTGTACGTTGGAAGTTTTAGTAGGCTAAACAAGTTCAGAGGCCAAGTGTTTGTGGTTCGTTTGAGAGGTTACCAGTGGGAGATGAGGACCAGCAAGAGCTTTCAGGGCTGGCACCTTTAGTGTAGGAGCAATCCCTGGACGTTCGCAATTTCGGTGTTGAGCTCTGGCCAGATTGAGCAGGAGAGGCAGTGTACGTTGGAACTTTTAGTAGGCTAAACAAGTTCAGAGCCCAAGTGTTTGTGGTTCGTTTGAGAGGTTACCAGTGGGAGATGAGGACCAGCAAGAGCTTTCAGGGCTGGCCCCTTTAGTGTAGGAGCAATCGCTGGACGTTCGCAATTTCGGTGTTGAGCTCTGGCCAGATTGAGCAGGAGAGGCAGTGTACGTTGGAACTTTTAGTAGGCTAAACAAGTTCAGAGCCCAAGTGTTTGTGGTTCGTTTGAGAGGTTACCAGTGGGAGATGAGGACCAGCAAGAGCTTTCAGGGCTGGCACCTTTAGTGTAGGAGCAATCGCTGGACGTTCGCAATTTCGGTGTTGAGCTCTGGCCAGATTGAGCAGGAGAGGCTGTGTACGTTGGAAGTTTTAGAAGGCTAAACAAGTTCAGAGCCCAAGTGTTTGTGGTTCGTTTGAGAGGTTACCGGTGGGAGATGAGGACCAGCAAGAGCTTTCAGGGCTGGCCCCTTTAGTGTAGGAGCAATCGCTGGACGTTCGCAATTTCGGTGTTGAGCTCTGGCCAGATTGAGCAGGAGAGGCAGTGTACGTTGGAAGTTTTAGTAGGCTAAACAAGTTCAGAGGCCAAGTGTTTGTGGTTCGTTTGAGAGGTTACCAGTGGGAGATGAGGAGCAGCAAGAGCTTTCAGGGCTGGCCCCTTTAGTGTAGGAGCAATCCCTGGACGTTCGCAATTTCGGTGTTGAGCTCTGGCCAGATTGAGCAGGAGAGGCTGTGTACGTTGGAAGTTTTAGTAGGCTAAACAAGTTCAGAGCCCAAGTGTTTGTGGTTCGTTTGAGAGGTTACCAGTGGGAGATGAGGACCAGCAAGAGCTTTCAGGGCTGGCCCCTTTAGTGTAGGAGCAATCCCTGGACGTTCGCAATTTCGGTGTTGAGCTCTGGCCAGATTGAGCAGGAGAGGCTGTGTACGTTGGAAGTTTTAGTAGGCTAAACAAATTCAGAGCCCAAGTGTTTGTGGTTCGTTTGAGAGGTTACCAGTGGGAGATGAGGACCAGCAAGAGCTTTCAGGGCTGGCACCTTTAGTGTAGGAGCAATCCCTGGACGTTCGCAATTTCGGTGTTGAGCTCTGGCCAGATTGAGCAGGAGAGGCTGTGTACGTTGGAAGTTTTAGTAGGCTAAACAAGTTCAGAGCCCAAGTGTTTGTGGTTCGTTTGAGAGGTTACCGGTGGGAGATGAGGACCAGGAAGAGCTTTCAGGGCTGGCCCCTTTAGTGTAGGAGCAATCCCTGGACGTTCGCAATTTCGGTGTTGAGCTCTGGCCAGATTGAGCAGGAGAGGCTGTGTACGTTGGAAGTTTTAGTAGGCTAAACAAGTTCAGAGGCCAAGTGTTTGTGGTTCGTTTGAGATGTTACCAGTGGGAGATGAGGAGCAGCAAGAGCTTTCAGGGCTGGCCCCTTTAGTGTAGGAGCAATCGCTGGACGTTCGCAATTTCGGTGTGTGAGCTCTGGCCAGATTGAGCAGGAGAGGCAGTGTACGTTGGAACTTTTAGTAGGCTAAACAAGTTCAGAGCCCAAGTGTTTGTGGTTCGTTTGAGAGGTTACCAGTGGGAGATGAGGACCAGCAAGAGCTTTCAGGGCTGGCCCCTTTAGTGTAGGAGCAATCGCTGGACGTTCGCAATTTCGGTGTTGAGCTCTGGCCAGATTGAGCAGGAGAGGCTGTGTACGTTGGAAGTTTTAGTAGGCTAAACAAGTTCAGAGCCCAAGTGTTTGTGGTTCGTTTGAGAGGTTACCGGTGGGAGATGAGGACCAGCAAGAGCTTTCAGGGCTGGCCCCTTTAGTGTAGGAGCAATCCCTGGACGTTCGCAATTTCGGTGTTGAGCTCTGGCCAGATTGAGCAGGAGAGGCTGTGTACGTTGGAAGTTTTAGTAGGCTAAAAAAGTTCAGAGGCCAAGTGTTTAGTTCGTTTGAGATGTTACCAGTGGGAGATGAGGAGCAGCAAGAGCTTTCAGGGCTGGCCCCTTTAGTGTAGGAGCAATCCCTGGACGTTCGCAATTTCGGTGTTGAGCTCTGGCCAGATTGAGCAGGAGAGGCAGTGTACGTTGGAAGTTTTAGTAGGCTAAACAAGTTCAGAGCCCAAGTGTTTGTGGTTCGTTTGAGAGGTTACCAGTGGGAGATGAGGACCAGCAAGAGCTTTCAGGGCTGGCCCCTTTAGTGTAGGAGCAATCCCTGGACGTTCGCAATTTCGGTGTTGAGCTCTGGCCAGATTGAGCAGGAGAGGCTGTGTACGTTGGAAGTTTTAGTAGGCGAAACAAGTTCAGAGCCCAAGTGTTTGTGGTTCGTTTGAGAGGTTACCGGTGGGAGATGAGGACCAGCAAGAGCTTTCAGGGCTGGCCCCTTTAGTGTAGGAGCAATCCCTGGACGTTCGCAATTTCGGTGTTGAGCTCTGGCCAGATTGAGCAGGAGAGGCTGTGTACATTGGAAGTTTTAGTAGGCTAAACAAGTTCAGAGCCCAAGTGTTTGTGGTTCGTTTGAGAGGTTACCAGTGGGAGATGAGGACCAGCAAGAGCTTTCAGGGCTGGCCCCTTTAGTGTAGGAGCAATCCCTGGACGTTCGCAATTTCGGTGTTGAGCTCTGGCCAGATTGAGCAGGAGAGGCTGTGTACGTTGGAAGTTTTAGTAGCCTAAACAAGTTCAGAGCCCAAGTGTTTGTGGTTCGTTTGAGAGGTTACCAGTGGGAGATGAGGACCAGCAAGAGCTTTCAGGGCTGGCACCTTTAGTGTAGGAGCAATCCCTGGACGTTCGCAATTTCGGTGTTGAGCTCTGGCCAGATTGAGCAGGAGAGGCTGTGTACGTTGGAAGTTTTAGTAGGCTAAACAAGTTCAGAGGCCAAGTGTTTGTGGTTCGTTTGAGAGGTTACCAGTGGGAGATGAGGAGCAGCAAGAGCTTTCAGGGCTGGCCCCTTTAGTGTAGGAGCAATCCCTGGACGTTCGTAATTTCGGTGTTGAGCTCTGGCCAGATTGAGCAGGAGAGGCAGTGTACGTTGGAAGTTTTAGTAGGCTAAACAAGTTCAGAGCCCAAGTGTTTGTGGTTCGTTTGAGAGGTTACCAGTGGGAGATGAGGACCAGCAAGAGCTTTCAGGGCTGGCCCCTTTAGTGTAGGAGCAATCGCTGGACGTTCGCAATTTCGGTGTTGAGCTCTGGCCAGATTGAGCAGGAGAGGCTGTGTACGTTGGAAGTTTTAGTAGGCTAAACAAGTTCAGAGGCCAAGTGTTTGTGGTTCGTTTGAGAGGTTACCAGTGGGAGATGAGGACCAGCAAGAGCTTTCAGGGCTGGCCCCTTTAGTGTAGGAGCAATCCCTGGACGTTCGCAATTTCGGTGTTGAGCTCTGGCCAGATTGAGCAGGAGAGGCAGTGTACGTTGGAACTTTTAGTAGGCTAAACAAGTTCAGAGCCCAAGTGTTTGTGGTTCGTTTGAGAGGTTACCAGTGGGAGATGAGGACCAGCAAGAGCTTTCAGGGCTGGCCCCTTTAGTGTAGGAGCAATCGCTGGACGTTCGCAATTTCGGTGTTGAGCTCTGGCCAGATTGAGCAGGAGAGGCAGTGTACGTTGGAACTTTTAGTAGGCTAAACAAGTTCAGAGCCCAAGTGTTTGTGGTTCGTTTGAGAGGTTACCAGTGGGAGATGAGGACCAGCAAGAGCTTTCAGGGCTGGCACCTTTAGTGTAGGAGCAATGGCTGGACGTTCGCAATTTTGGTGTTGAGCTCTGGCCAGATTGAGCAGGAGAGGCTGTGTACGTTGGAAGTTTTAGTAGGCTAAACAAGTTCAGAGCCCAAGTGTTTGTGGTTCGTTTGAGAGGTTACCGGTGGGAGATGAGGACCAGCAAGAGCTTTCAGGGCTGGCCCCTTTAGTGTAGGAGCAATCGCTGGACGTTCGCAATTTCGGTGTTGAGCTCTGGCCAGATTGAGCAGGAGAGGCTGTGTACGTTGGAAGTTTTAGTAGGCTAAACAAGTTCAGAGGCCAAGTGTTTGTGGTTCGTTTGAGAGGTTACCAGTGGGAGATGAGGAGCAGCAAGAGCTTTCAGGGCTGGCCCCTTTAGTGTAGGAGCAATCCCTGGACGTTCGCAATTTCGGTGTTGAGCTCTGGCCAGATTGAGCAGGAGAGGCTGTGTACGTTGGAAGTTTTAGTAGGCTAAACAAGTTCAGAGCCCAAGTGTTTGTGGTTCGTTTGAGAGGTTACCAGTGGGAGATGAGGACCAGCAAGAGCTTTCAGGGCTGGCCCCTTTAGTGTAGGAGCAATCCCTGGACGTTCGCAATTTCGGTGTTGAGCTCTGGCCAGATTGAGCAGGAGAGGCTGTGTACGTTGGAAGTTTTAGTAGGCTAAACAAATTCAGAGCCCAAGTGTTTGTGGTTCGTTTGAGAGGTTACCAGTGGGAGATGAGGACCAGCAAGAGCTTTCAGGGCTGGCACCTTTAGTGTAGGAGCAATCCCTGGACGTTCGCAATTTCGGTGTTGAGCTCTGGCCAGATTGAGCAGGAGAGGCTGTGTACGTTGGAAGTTTTAGTAGGCTAAACAAGTTCAGAGCCCAAGTGTTTGTGGTTCGTTTGAGAGGTTACCGGTGGGAGATGAGGACCAGGAAGAGCTTTCAGGGCTGGCCCCTTTAGTGTAGGAGCAATCCCTGGACGTTCGCAATTTCGGTGTTGAGCTCTGGCCAGATTGAGCAGGAGAGGCTGTGTACGTTGGAAGTTTTAGTAGGCTAAACAAGTTCAGAGGCCAAGTGTTTGTGGTTCGTTTGAGATGTTACCAGTGGGAGATGAGGAGCAGCAAGAGCTTTCAGGGCTGGCCCCTTTAGTGTAGGAGCAATCGCTGGACGTTCGCAATTTCGGTGTTGAGCTCTGGCCAGATTGAGCAGGAGAGGCAGTGTACGTTGGAACTTTTAGTAGGCTAAACAAGTTCAGAGCCCAAGTGTTTGTGGTTCGTTTGAGAGGTTACCAGTGGGAGATGAGGACCAGCAAGAGCTTTCAGGGCTGGCCCCTTTAGTGTAGGAGCAATCGCTGGACGTTCGCAATTTCGGTGTTGAGCTCTGGCCAGATTGAGCAGGAGAGGCTGTGTACGTTGGAAGTTTTAGTAGGCTAAACAAGTTCAGAGCCCAAGTGTTTGTGGTTCGTTTGAGAGGTTACCGGTGGGAGATGAGGACCAGCAAGAGCTTTCAGGGCTGGCCCCTTTAGTGTAGGAGCAATCCCTGGACGTTCGCAATTTCGGTGTTGAGCTCTGGCCAGATTGAGCAGGAGAGGCTGTGTACGTTGGAAGTTTTAGTAGGCTAAAAAAGTTCAGAGGCCAAGTGTTTGTGGTTCGTTTGAGATGTTACCAGTGGGAGATGAGGAGCAGCAAGAGCTTTCAGGGCTGGCCCCTTTAGTGTAGGAGCAATCCCTGGACGTTCGCAATTTCGGTGTTGAGCTCTGGCCAGATTGAGCAGGAGAGGCAGTGTACGTTGGAAGTTTTAGTAGGCTAAACAAGTTCAGAGCCCAAGTGTTTGTGGTTCGTTTGAGAGGTTACCAGTGGGAGATGAGGACCAGCAAGAGCTTTCAGGGCTGGCCCCTTTAGTGTAGGAGCAATCGCTGGACGTTCGCAATTTCGGTGTTGAGCTCTGGCCAGATTGAGCAGGAGAGGCTGTGTACGTTGGAAGTTTTAGTAGGCTAAACAAGTTCAGAGCCCAAGTGTTTGTGGTTCGTTTGAGAGGTTACCAGTGGGAGATGAGGACCAGCAAGAGCTTTCAGGGCTGGCACCTTTAGTGTAGGAGCAATCCCTGGACGTTCGCAATTTCGGTGTTGAGCTCTGGCCAGATTGAGCAGGAGAGGCTGTGTACGTTGGAAGTTTTAGTAGGCTAAACAAGTTCAGAGGCCAAGTGTTTGTGGTTCGTTTGAGAGGTTACCAGTGGGAGATGAGGAGCAGCAAGAGCTTTCAGGGCTGGCCCCTTTAGTGTAGGAGCAATCCCTGGACGTTCGTAATTTCGGTGTAGAGCTCTGGCCAGATTGAGCAGGAGAGGCAGTGTACGTTGGAAGTTTTAGTAGGCTAAACAAGTTCAGAGCCCAAGTGTTTGTGGTTCGTTTGAGAGGTTACCAGTGGGAGATGAGGACCAGCAAGAGCTTTCAGGGCTGGCCCCTTTAGTGTAGGAGCAATCGCTGGACGTTCGCAATTTCGGTGTTGAGCTCTGGCCAGATTGAGCAGGAGAGGCTGTGTACGTTGGAAGTTTTAGTAGGCTAAACAAGTTCAGAGGCCAAGTGTTTGTGGTTCGTTTGAGAGGTTACCAGTGGGAGATGAGGACCAGCAAGAGCTTTCAGGGCTGGCCCCTTTAGTGTAGGAGCAATCCCTGGACGTTCGCAATTTCGGTGTTGAGCTCTGGCCAGATTGAGCAGGAGAGGCAGTGTACGTTGGAACTTTTAGTAGGCTAAACAAGTTCAGAGCCCAAGTGTTTGTGGTTCGTTTGAGAGGTTACCAGTGGGAGATGAGGACCAGCAAGAGCTTTCAGGGCTGGCCCCTTTAGTGTAGGAGCAATCGCTGGACGTTCGCAATTTCGGTGTTGAGCTCTGGCCAGATTGAGCAGGAGAGGCAGTGTACGTTGGAAGTTTTAGTAGGCTAAACAAGTTCAGAGCCCAAGTGTTTGTGGTTCGTTTGAGAGGTTACCAGTGGGAGATGAGGACCAGCAAGAGCTTTCAGGGCTGGCACCTTTAGTGTAGGAGCAATCGCTGGACGTTCGCAATTTTGGTGTTGAGCTCTGGCCAGATTGAGCAGGAGAGGCTGTGTACGTTGGAGTTTTAGTAGGCTAAACAAGTTCAGAGCCCAAGTGTTTGTGGTTCGTTTGAGAGGTTACCGGTGGGAGATGAGGACCAGCAAGAGCTTTCAGGGCTGGCCCCTTTAGTGTAGGAGCAATCGCTGGACGTTCGCAATTTCGGTGTTGAGCTCTGGCCAGATTGAGCAGGAGAGGCTGTGTACGTTGGAAGTTTTAGTAGGCTAAACAAGTTCAGAGGCCAAGTGTTTGTGGTTCGTTTGAGAGGTTACCAGTGGGAGATGAGGAGCAGCAAGAGCTTTCAGGGCTGGCCCCTTTAGTGTAGGAGCAATCCCTGGACGTTCGCAATTTCGGTGTTGAGCTCTGGCCAGATTGAGCAGGAGAGGCTGTGTACGTTGGAAGTTTTAGTAGGCTAAACAAGTTCAGAGCCCAAGTGTTTGTGGTTCGTTTGAGAGGTTACCAGTGGGAGATGAGGACCAGCAAGAGCTTTCAGGGCTGGCCCCTTTAGTGTAGGAGCAATCCCTGGACGTTCGCAATTTCGGTGTTGAGCTCTGGCCAGATTGAGCAGGAGAGGCTGTGTACGTTGGAAGTTTTAGTAGGCTAAACAAATTCAGAGCCCAAGTGTTTGTGGTTCGTTTGAGAGGTTACCAGTGGGAGATGAGGACCAGCAAGAGCTTTCAGGGCTGGCACCTTTAGTGTAGGAGCAATCCCTGGACGTTCGCAATTTCGGTGTTGAGCTCTGGCCAGATTGAGCAGGAGAGGCTGTGTACGTTGGAAGTTTTAGTAGGCTAAACAAGTTCAGAGCCCAAGTGTTTGTGGTTCGTTTGAGAGGTTACCGGTGGGAGATGAGGACCAGGAAGAGCTTTCAGGGCTGGCCCCTTTAGTGTAGGAGCAATCCCTGGACGTTCGCAATTTCGGTGTTGAGCTCTGGCCAGATTGAGCAGGAGAGGCTGTGTACGTTTGAAGTTTTAGTAGGCTAAACAAGTTCAGAGGCCAAGTGTTTGTGGTTCGTTTGAGATGTTACCAGTGGGAGATGAGGAGCAGCAAGAGCTTTCAGGGCTGGCCCCTTTAGTGTAGGAGCAATCGCTGGACGTTCGCAATTTCGGTGTTGAGCTCTGGCCAGATTGAGCAGGAGAGGCAGTGTACGTTGGAACTTTTAGTAGGCTAAACAAGTTCAGAGCCCAAGTGTTTGTGGTTCGTTTGAGAGGTTACCAGTGGGAGATGAGGACCAGCAAGAGCTTTCAGGGCTGGCCCCTTTAGTGTAGGAGCAATCGCTGGACGTTCGCAATTTCGGTGTTGAGCTCTGGCCAGATTGAGCAGGAGAGGCTGTGTACGTTGGAAGTTTTAGTAGGCTAAACAAGTTCAGAGCCCAAGTGTTTGTGGTTCGTTTGAGAGGTTACCGGTGGGACATGAGGACCAGCAAGAGCTTTCAGGGCTGGCCCCTTTAGTGTAGGAGCAATCCCTGGACGTTCGCAATTTCGGTGTTGAGCTCTGGCCAGATTGAGCAGGAGAGGCTGTGTACATTGGAAGTTTTAGTAGGCTAAACAAGTTCAGAGCCCAAGTGTTTGTGGTTCGTTTGAGAGGTTACCAGTGGGAGATGAGGACCAGCAAGAGCTTTCAGGGCTGGCCCCTTTAGTGTAGGAGCAATCCCTGGACGTTCGCAATTTCGGTGTTGATCTCTGGCCAGATTGAGCAGGAGAGGCTGTGTACGTTGGAAGTTTCAGTAGGCTAAACAAGTTCAGAGCCCAAGTGTTTGTGGTTCGTTTGAGAGGTTACCAGTGGGAGATGAGGACCAGCAAGAGCTTTCAGGGCTGGCCCCTTTAGTGTAGGAGCAATCGCTGGACGTTCGCAATTTCGGTGTTGAGCTCTGGCCAGATTGAGCAGGAGAGGCTGTGTACGTTGGAAGTTTTAGTAGGCTAAACAATGTCAGAGCCCAAGTGTTTGTGGTTCGTTTGAGAGGTTACCAGTGGGAGATGAGGACCAGCAAGAGCTTTCAGGGCTGGCACCTTTAGTGTAGGAGCAATCGCTGGACGTTCGCAATTTCGGTGTTGAGCTCTGGCCAGATTGAGCAGGAGAGGCTGTGTACGTTGGAAGTTTTAGTAGGCTAAACAAGTTCAGAGCCCAAGTGTTTGTGGTTCGTTTGAGATGTTACCAGTGGGAGATGAGGACCAGCAAGAGCTTTCAGGGCTGGCCCCTTTAGTGTAGGAGCAATCCCTGGACGTTCGCAATTTCGGTGTTGAGCTCTGGCCAGATTGAGCAGGAGAGGCTGTGTACGTTGGAAGTTTTAGTAGGCTAAACAAGTTCAGAGGCCAAGTGTTTGTGGTTCGTTTGAGAGGTTACCAGTGGGAGATGAGGACCAGCAAGAGCTTTCAGGGCTGGCCCCTTTAGTGTAGGAGGAATCGCTGGACGTTCGCAATTTCGGTGTTGAGCTCTGGCCAGATTGAGCAGGAGAGGCTGTGTACGTTGGAAGTTTTAGTAGGCTAAACAAGTTCAGAGCCCAAGTGTTTGTGGTTCGTTTGAGAGGTTACCGGTGGGAGATGAGGACCAGCAAGAGCTTTCAGGGCTGGCACCTTTAGTGTAGGAGCAATCCCTGGACGTTCGCAATTTCGGTGTTGAGCTCTGGCCAGATTGAGCAGGAGAGGCTGTGTACGTTGGAAGTTTTAGTAGGCTAAACAAATTCAGAGCCCAAGTGTTTGTGGTTCGTTTGAGAGGTTACCAGTGGGAGATGAGGACCAGCAAGAGCTTTCAGGGCTGGCCCCTTTAGTGTAGGAGCAATCGCTGGATGTTCGCAATTTCGGTGTTGAGCTCTGGCCAGATTGAGCAGGAGAGGCTGTGTACGTTGGAAGTTTTAGTAGGCTAAACAAGTTCAGAGCCCAAGTGTTTGTGGTTCGTTTGAGAGGTTACCAGTGGGAGATGAGGAGCAGCAAGAGCTTTCAGGGCTGGCCCCTTTAGTGTAGGAGCAATCCCTGGACGTTCGCAATTCCGCTGTTAAGCTCTGGCCAGATTGAGCAGGAGAGGCTGTGTACGTTGGAAGTTTTAGTAGGCTAAACAAATTCAGAGCCCAAGTGTTTGTGGTTCGTTTGAGAGGTTACCAGTGGGAGATGAGGACCAGCAAGAGCTTTCAGGGCTGGCACCTTTAGTGTAGGAGCAATCGCTGGACGTTCGCAATTTCGGTGTTGAGCTCTGGCCAGATTGAGCAGGAGAGGCTGTGTACGTTGGAAGTTTTAGTAGGCTAAACAAGTTCAGAGCCCAAGTGTTTGTGGTTCGTTTGAGAGGTTACCAGTGGGAGATGAGGAGCAGCAAGAGCTTTCAGGGCTGGCCCCTTTAGTGTAGGAGCAATCGCTGGACGTTCGCAATTTCGGTGTTGAGCTCTGGCAGATTGAGCAGGAGAGGCTGTGTACGTTGGAAGTTTTAGTAGGCTAAACAAATTCAGAGCCCAAGTGTTTGTGGTTCGTTTGAGAGGTTACCAGTGGGAGATGAGGACCAGCAAGAGCTTTCAGGGCTGGCCCCTTTAGTGTAGGAGCAATCGCTGGACGTTCGCAATTTCGGTGTTGAGCTCTGGCCAGATTGAGCAGGAGAGGCAGTGCACGTTGGAAGTTTTAGTAGCCTAAACAAGTTCAGAGGCCAAGTGTTTGTGGTTCGTTTGAGAGGTTACCAGTGGGAGATGAGGAGCAGCAAGAGCTTTCAGGGCTGGCACCTTTAGTGTAGGAGCAATCGCTGGACGTTCGCAATTTCGGTGTTGAGCTCTGGCCAGATTGAGCAGGAGAGGCAGTGTACGTTGGAAGTTTTAGTAGGCTAAACAAGTTCAGAGCCCAAGTGTTTGTGGTTCGTTTGAGAGGTTACCAGTGGGAGATGAGGACCAGCAAGAGCTTTCAGGGCTGGCCCCTTTAGTGTAGGAGCAATCGCTGGACGTTCGCAATTTCGGTGTTGAGCTCCGGCCAGATTGAGCAGGAGAGGCTGTGTACGTTGGAAGTTTTAGTAGCTAAACAAGTTCAGAGCCAAGTGTTTGTGGTTCGTTTGAGAGGTTACCGGTGGGAGATGAGGACCAGCAAGAGCTTTCAGGGCTGGCACCTTTAGTGTAGGAGCAAGCGCTGGACGTTCGCAATTTCGGTGTTGAGCTCTGGCCAGATTGAGCAGGAGAGGCTGTGTACGTTGGAAGTTTTAGTAGGCTAAACAAGTTCAGAGCCCAAGTGTTTGTGGTTCGTTTGAGAGGTTACCGGTGGGAGATGAGGACCAGCAAGAGCTTTCAGGGCTGGCCCCTTTAGTGTAGGAGCAATCCCTGGACGTTCGCAATTTCGGTGTTGAGCTCTGGCCAGATTGAGCAGGAGAGGCTGTGTACGTTGGAAGTTTTAGTAGGCTAAACAAGTTCAGAGCCCAAGTGTTTGTGGTTCGTTTGAGAGGTTACCAGTGGGAGATGAGGACCAGCAAGAGCTTTCAGGGCTGGCACCTTTAGTGTAGGAGCAATCGCTGGACGTTCGCAATTTCGGTGTTGAGCTCTGGCCAGATTGAGCAGGAGAGGCTGTGTACGTTGGAAGTTTTAGTAGGCTAAACAAGTTCAGAGCCCAAGTGTTTGTGGTTCGTTTGAGAGGTTACCAGTGGGAGATGAGGACCAGCAAGAGCTTTCAGGGCTGGCACCTTTAGTGTAGGAGCAATCCCTGGACGTTCGCAATTTCGGTGTTGAGCTCTGGCCAGATTGAGCAGGAGAGGCTGTGTACGTTGGAAGTTTTAGTAGGCTAAACAAGTTCAGAGGCCAAGTGTTTGTGGTTCGTTTGAGATGTTACCAGTGGGAGATGAGGACCAGCAAGAGCTTTCAGGGCTGGCCCCTTTAGTGTAGGAGCAATCGCTGGACGTTCGCAATTTCGGTGTTGAGCTCTGGCCAGATTGAGCAGGAGAGGCTTTGTACTTTAGAAGTTTTAGTAGGCTAAACAAGTTCAGAGGCCAAGTGTTTGTGGTTCGTTTGAGAGGTTACCAGTGGGAGATGAGGACCAGCAAGAGCTTTCAGGGCTGGCACCTTTAGTGTAGGAGCAATCCCTGGACGTTCGCAATTCCGCTGTTAAGCTCTGGCCAGATTGAGCAGGAGAGGCTGTGTACGTTGGAAGTTTTAGTAGGCTAAACAAGTTCAGAGCCCAAGTGTTTGTGGTTTGTTTGAGAGGTTACCAGTGGGAGATGAGGACCAGCAAGAGCTTTCAGGGCTGGCCCCTTTAGTGTAGGAGCAATCCCTGGACGTTCGCAATTTCGGTGTTGAGCTCTGGCCAGATTGAGCAGGAGAGGCAGTGTACGTTGGAAGTTTTAGTAGGCTAAACAAGTTCAGAGGACAAGTGTTTGTGGTTCGTTTGAGAGGTTACCAGTGGGAGATGAGGACCAGGAAGAGCTTTCAGGGCTGGCACCTTTAGTGTAGGAGCAATCGCTGGACGTTCGCAATTCCGCTGTTAAGCTCTGGCCAGATTGAGCAGGAGAGGCTGTGTACGTTGGAAGTTTTAGTAGGCTAAACAAGTTCAGAGCCCAAGTGTTTGTGGTTCGTTTGAGAGGTTACCAGTGGGAGATGAGGAGCAGCAAGAGCTTTCAGGGCTGGCCCCTTTAGTGTAGGAGCAATCGCTGGACGTTCGCAATTTCGGTGTTGAGCTCTGGCCAGATTGAGCAGGAGAGGCTGTGTACGTTGGAAGTTTTAGTAGGCTAAACAAGTTCAGAGCCCAAGTGTTTGTGGTTCGTTTGAGAGGTTACCAGTGGGAGATGAGGACCAGCAAGAGCTTTCAGGGCTGGCACCTTTAGTGTAGGAGCAATCGCTGGACGTTCGCAATTTCGGTGTTGAGCTCTGGCCAGATTGAGCAGGAGAGGCTGTGTACGTTGGAAGTTTTAGTAGGCTAAACAAGTTCAGAGCCCAAGTGTTTGTGGTTCGTTTGAGAGGTTACCGGTGGGACATGAGGACCAGCAAGAGCTTTCAGGGCTGGCCCCTTTAGTGTAGGAGCAATCCCTGGACGTTCGCAATTTCGGTGTTGAGCTCTGGCCAGATTGAGCAGGAGAGGCTGTGTACGTTGGAAGTTTTAGTAGGCTAAACAAGTTCAGAGGCCAAGTGTTTGTGGTTCGTTTGAGAGGTTACCAGTGGGAGATGAGGACCAGCAAGAGCTTTCAGGGCTGGCCCCTTTAGTGTAGGAGCAATCGCTGGACGTTCGCAATTTCGGTGTTGAGCTCTGGCCAGATTGAGCAGGAGAGGCAGTGTACGTTGGAAGTTTTAGTAGGCTAAACAAGTTCAGAGCCCAAGTGTTTGTGGTTCGTTTGAGAGGTTACCAGTGGGAGATGAGGACCAGCAAGAGCTTTCAGGGCTGGCCCCTTTAGTGTAGGAGCAATCGCTGGACGTTCGCAATTTCGGTGTTGAGCTCTGGCCAGATTGAGCAGGAGAGGCTGTGTACGTTGGAAGTTTTAGTAGGCTAAACAAGTTCAGAGGCCAAGTGTTTGTGGTTCGTTTGAGAGGTTACCAGTGGGAGATGAGGACCAGCAAGAGCTTTCAGGGCTGGCCCCTTTAGTGTAGGAGGAATCGCTGGACGTTCGCAATTTCGGTGTTGAGCTCTGGCCAGATTGAGCAGGAGAGGCTGTGTACGTTGGAAGTTTTAGTAGGCTAAACAAGTTCAGAGCCCAAGTGTTTGTGGTTCGTTTGAGAGGTTACCGGTGGGAGATGAGGACCAGCAAGAGCTTTCAGGGCTGGCACCTTTAGTGTAGGAGCAATCCCTGGACGTTCGCAATTTCGGTGTTGAGCTCTGGCCAGATTGAGCAGGAGAGGCTGTGTACGTTGGAAGTTTTAGTAGGCTAAACAAATTCAGAGCCCAAGTGTTTGTGGTTCGTTTGAGAGGTTACCAGTGGGAGATGAGGACCAGCAAGAGCTTTCAGGGCTGGCCCCTTTAGTGTAGGAGCAATCGCTGGATGTTCGCAATTTCGGTGTTGAGCTCTGGCCAGATTGAGCAGGAGAGGCTGTGTACGTTGGAAGTTTTAGTAGGCTAAACAAGTTCAGAGCCCAAGTGTTTGTGGTTCGTTTGAGAGGTTACCAGTGGGAGATGAGGAGCAGCAAGAGCTTTCAGGGCTGGCCCCTTTAGTGTAGGAGCAATCCCTGGACGTTCGCAATTCCGCTGTTAAGCTCTGGCCAGATTGAGCAGGAGAGGCTGTGTACGTTGGAAGTTTTAGTAGGCTAAACAAATTCAGAGCCCAAGTGTTTGTGGTTCGTTTGAGAGGTTACCAGTGGGAGATGAGGACCAGCAAGAGCTTTCAGGGCTGGCACCTTTAGTGTAGGAGCAATCGCTGGACGTTCGCAATTTCGGTGTTGAGCTCTGGCCAGATTGAGCAGGAGAGGCTGTGTACGTTGGAAGTTTTAGTAGGCTAAACAAGTTCAGAGCCCAAGTGTTTGTGGTTCGTTTGAGAGGTTACCAGTGGGAGATGAGGAGCAGCAAGAGCTTTCAGGGCTGGCCCCTTTAGTGTAGGAGCAATCGCTGGACGTTCGCAATGTTGGTGTTGAGCTCTGGCCAGATTGAGCAGGAGAGGCTGTGTACGTTGGAAGTTTTAGTAGGCTAAACAAATTCAGAGCCCAAGTGTTTGTGGTTCGTTTGAGAGGTTACCAGTGGGAGATGAGGACCAGCAAGAGCTTTCAGGGCTGGCCCCTTTAGTGTAGGAGCAATCGCTGGACGTTCGCAATTTCGGTGTTGAGCTCTGGCCAGATTGAGCAGGAGAGGCAGTGCACGTTGGAAGTTTTAGTAGCCTAAACAAGTTCAGAGGCCAAGTGTTTGTGGTTCGTTTGAGAGGTTACCAGTGGGAGATGAGGAGCAGCAAGAGCTTTCAGGGCTGGCACCTTTAGTGTAGGAGCAATCGCTGGACGTTCGCAATTTCGGTGTTGAGCTCTGGCCAGATTGAGCAGGAGAGGCAGTGTACGTTGGAAGTTTTAGTAGGCTAAACAAGTTCAGAGCCCAAGTGTTTGTGGTTCGTTTGAGAGGTTACCAGTGGGAGATGAGGACCAGCAAGAGCTTTCAGGGCTGGCCCCTTTAGTGTAGGAGCAATCGCTGGACGTTCGCAATTTCGGTGTTGAGCTCCGGCCAGATTGAGCAGGAGAGGCTGTGTACGTTGGAAGTTTTAGTAGGCTAAACAAGTTCAGAGCCCAAGTGTTTGTGGTTCGTTTGAGAGGTTACCGGTGGGAGATGAGGACCAGCAAGAGCTTTCAGGGCTGGCACCTTTAGTGTAGGAGCAAGCGCTGGACGTTCGCAATTTCGGTGTTGAGCTCTGGCCAGATTGAGCAGGAGAGGCTGTGTACGTTGGAAGTTTTAGTAGGCTAAACAAGTTCAGAGCCCAAGTGTTTGTGGTTCGTTTGAGAGGTTACCGGTGGGAGATGAGGACCAGCAAGAGCTTTCAGGGCTGGCCCCTTTAGTGTAGGAGCAATCCCTTGACGTTCGCAATTTCGGTGTTGAGCTCTGGCCAGATTGAGCAGGAGAGGCTGTGTACGTTGGAAGTTTTAGTAGGCTAAACAAGTTCAGAGCCCAAGTGTTTGTGGTTCGTTTGAGAGGTTACCAGTGGGAGATGAGGACCAGCAAGAGCTTTCAGGGCTGGCACCTTTAGTGTAGGAGCAATCGCTGGACGTTCGCAATTTCGGTGTTGAGCTCTGGCCAGATTGAGCAGGAGAGGCTGTGTACGTTGGAAGTTTTAGTAGGCTAAACAAGTTCAGAGCCCAAGTGTTTGTGGTTCGTTTGAGAGGTTACCAGTGGGAGATGAGGACCAGCAAGAGCTTTCAGGGCTGGCACCTTTAGTGTAGGAGCAATCCCTGGACGTTCGCAATTTCGGTGTTGAGCTCTGGCCAGATTGAGCAGGAGAGGCTGTGTACGTTGGAAGTTTTAGTAGGCTAAACAAGTTCAGAGGCCAAGTGTTTGTGGTTCGTTTGAGATGTTACCAGTGGGAGATGAGGACCAGCAAGAGCTTTCAGGGCTGGCCCCTTTAGTGTAGGAGCAATCGCTGGACGTTCGCAATTTCGGTGTTGAGCTCTGGCCAGATTGAGCAGGAGAGGCTTTGTACTTTAGAAGTTTTAGTAGGCTAAACAAGTTCAGAGGCCAAGTGTTTGTGGTTCGTTTGAGAGGTTACCAGTGGGAGATGAGGACCAGCAAGAGCTTTCAGGGCTGGCCCCTTTAGTGTAGGAGCAATCCCTGGACGTTCGCAATTCCGCTGTTAAGCTCTGGCCAGATTGAGCAGGAGAGGCTGTGTACGTTGGAAGTTTTAGTAGGCTAAACAAGTTCAGAGCCCAAGTGTTTGTGGTTTGTTTGAGAGGTTACCAGTGGGAGATGAGGACCAGCAAGAGCTTTCAGGGCTGGCCCCTTTAGTGTAGGAGCAATCCCTGGACGTTCGCAATTTCGGTGTTGAGCTCTGGCCAGATTGAGCAGGAGAGGCAGTGTACGTTGGAAGTTTTAGTAGGCTAAACAAGTTCAGAGGACAAGTGTTTGTGGTTCGTTTGAGAGGTTACCAGTGGGAGATGAGGACCAGGAAGAGCTTTCAGGGCTGGCACCTTTAGTGTAGGAGCAATCGCTGGACGTTCGCAATTCCGCTGTTAAGCTCTGGCCAGATTGAGCAGGAGAGGCTGTGTACGTTGGAAGTTTTAGTAGGCTAAACAAGTTCAGAGCCCAAGTGTTTGTGGTTCGTTTGAGAGGTTACCAGTGGGAGATGAGGAGCAGCAAGAGCTTTCAGGGCTGGCCCCTTTAGTGTAGGAGCAATCGCTGGACGTTCGCAATTTCGGTGTTGAGCTCTGGCCAGATTGAGCAGGAGAGGCAGTGTACGTTGGAACTTTTAGTAGGCTAAACAAGTTCAGAGCCCAAGTGTTTGTGGTTCGTTTGAGAGGTTACCAGTGGGAGATGAGGACCAGCAAGAGCTTTCAGGGCTGGCACCTTTAGTGTAGGAGCAATCGCTGGACGTTCGCAATTTCGGTGTTGAGCTCTGGCCAGATTGAGCAGGAGAGGCTGTGTACGTTGGAAGTTTTAGTAGGCTAAACAAGTTCAGAGCCCAAGTGTTTGTGGTTCGTTTGAGAGGTTACCGGTGGGACATGAGGACCAGCAAGAGCTTTCAGGGCTGGCCCCTTTAGTGTAGGAGCAATCCCTGGACGTTCGCAATTTCGGTGTTGAGCTCTGGCCAGATTGAGCAGGAGAGGCTGTGTACGTTGGAAGTTTTAGTAGGCTAAACAAGTTCAGAGGCCAAGTGTTTGTGGTTCGTTTGAGAGGTTACCAGTGGGAGATGAGGACCAGCAAGAGCTTTCAGGGCTGGCCCCTTTAGTGTAGGAGCAATCGCTGGACGTTCGCAATTTCGGTGTTGAGCTCTGGCCAGATTGAGCAGGAGAGGCAGTGTACGTTGGAAGTTTTAGTAGGCTAAACAAGTTCAGAGCCCAAGTGTTTGTGGTTCGTTTGAGAGGTTACCAGTGGGAGATGAGGACCAGCAAGAGCTTTCAGGGCTGGCCCCTTTAGTGTAGGAGCAATCGCTGGACGTTCGCAATTTCGGTGTTGAGCTCTGGCCAGATTGAGCAGGAGAGGCTGTGTACGTTGGAAGTTTTAGTAGGCTAAACAAGTTCAGAGCCCAAGTGTTTGTGGTTCGTTTGAGAGGTTACCAGTGGGAGATGAGGACCAGCAAGAGCTTTCAGGGCTGGCCCCTTTAGTGTAGGAGCAATCCCTGGACGTTCGCAATTTCGGTGTTGAGCTCTGGCCAGATTGAGCAGGAGAGGCAGTGTACGTTGGAACTTTTAGTAGGCTAAACAAGTTCAGAGCCCAAGTGTTTGTGGTTCGTTTGAGAGGTTACCAGTGGGAGATGAGGACCAGCAAGAGCTTTCAGGGCTGGCACCTTTAGTGTAGGAGCAATCGCTGGACGTTCGCAATTTCGGTGTTGAGCTCTGGCCAGATTGAGCAGGAGAGGCTGTGTACGTTGGAAGTTTTAGTAGGCTAAACAAGTTCAGAGGCCAAGTGTTTGTGGTT
This sequence comes from Gavia stellata, assembly GCF_030936135.1. Taxonomy (NCBI): domain Eukaryota; kingdom Metazoa; phylum Chordata; class Aves; order Gaviiformes; family Gaviidae; genus Gavia; species Gavia stellata. The sequence continues at coordinate 29,283 of NW_026776428.1, forward strand.
CGTTTGAGAGGTTACCAGTGGGAGATGAGGAGCAGCAAGAGCTTTCAGGGCTGGCACCTTTAGTGTAGGAGCAATCCCTGGACGTTCGCAATTTCGGTGTTGAGCTCTGGCCAGATTGAGCAGGAGAGGCAGTGTACGTTGGAAGTTTTAGTACGCTAAACAAGTTCAGAGCCCAAGTGTTTGTGGTTCGTTTGAGAGGTTACCAGTGGGAGATGAGGACCAGCAAGAGCTTTCAGGGCTGGCCCCTTTAGTGTAGGAGCAATCGCTGGACGTTCGCAATTTCGGTGTTGAGCTCTGGCCAGATTGAGCAGGAGAGGCTGTGTACGTTGGAAGTTTTAGTAGGCTAAACAAGTTCAGAGGCCAAGTGTTTGTGGTTCGTTTGAGAGGTTACCAGTGGGAGATGAGGAGCAGCAAGAGCTTTCAGGGCTGGCACCTTTAGTGTAGGAGCAATCGCTGGACGTTCGCAATTTCGGTGTTGAGCTCTGGCCAGATTGAGCAGGAGAGGCAGTGTACGTTGGAAGTTTTAGTAGGCTAAACAAGTTCAGAGCCCAAGTGTTTGTGGTTCGTTTGAGAGGTTACCAGTGGGAGATGAGTGCCAGCAAGAGCTTTCAGGGCTGGCCCCTTTAGTGTAAGAGCAATCGCTGGACGTTCGCAATTTCGGTGTTGAGCTCTGGCCAGATTGAGCAGGAGAGGCTGTGTACGTTGGAAGTTTTAGTAGGCTAAACAAGTTCAGAGCCCAAGTGTTTGTGGTTCGTTTGAGAGGTTACCGGTGGGACATGAGGACCAGCAAGAGCTTTCAGGGCTGGCCCCTTTAGTGTAGGAGCAATCCCTGGACGTTCGCAATTTCGGTGTTGAGCTCTGGCCAGATTGAGCAGGAGAGGCTGTGTACATTGGAAGTTTTAGTAGGCTAAACAAGTTCAGAGCCCAAGTGTTTGTGGTTCGTTTGAGAGGTTACCAGTGGGAGATGAGGACCAGCAAGAGCTTTCAGGGCTGGCCCCTTTAGTGTAGGAGCAATCCCTGGACGTTCGCAATTTCGGTGTTGAGCTCTGGCCAGATTGAGCAGGAGAGGCTGTGTACGTTGGAAGTTTTAGTAGGCTAAACAAGTTCAGAGCCCAAGTGTTTGTGGTTCGTTTGAGAGGTTACCAGTGGGAGATGAGGACCAGCAAGAGCTTTCAGGGCTGGCACCTGTAGTGTAGGAGCAATCGCTGGACGTTCGCAATTTCGGTGTTGAGCTCTGGCCAGATTGAGCAGGAGAGGCTGTGTACGTTGGAAGTTTTAGTAGGCTAAACAAGTTCAGAGGCCAAGTGTTTGTGGTTCGTTTGAGAGGTTACCAGTGGGAGATGAGGACCAGCAAGAGCTTTCAGGGCTGGCCCCTTTAGTGTAGGAGCAATCCCTGGACGTTCGCAATTTCGGTGTTGAGCTCTGGCCAGATTGAGCAGGAGAGGCAGTGTACGTTGGAAGTTTAGTAGGCTAAACAAGTTCAGAGGCCAAGTGTTTGTGGTTCGTTTGAGAGGTTACCAGTGGGAGATGAGGACCAGCAAGAGCTTTCAGGGCTGGCCCCTTTAGTGTAGGAGCAATCGCTGGACGTTCGCAATTTCGGTGTTGAGCTCTGGCCAGATTGAGCAGGAGAGGCTGTGTACGTTGGAAGTTTTAGTAGGCTAAACAAGTTCAGAGCCCAAGTGTTTGTGGTTCGTTTGAGAGGTTACCAGTGGGAGATGAGGACCAGCAAGAGCTTTCAGGGCTGGCCCCCTTTAGTGTAGGAGCAATCCCTGGACGTTCGCAATTTCGGTGTTGAGCTCTGGCCAGATTGAGCAGGAGAGGCAGTGTACGTTGGAACTTTTAGTAGGCTAAACAAGTTCAGAGGCCAAGTGTTTGTGGTTCATTTGAGAGGTTACCAGTGGGAGATGAGGACCAGCAAGAGCTTTCAGGGCTGGCCCCTTTAGTGTAGGAGCAATCGCTGGACGTTCGCAATTTCGGTGTTGAGCTCTGGCCAGATTGAGCAGGAGAGGCAGTGTACGTTGGAACTTTTAGTAGGCTAAACAAGTTCAGAGCCCAAGTGTTTGTGGTTCGTTTGAGAGGTTACCAGTGGGAGATGAGGACCAGCAAGAGCTTTCAGGGCTGGCACCTTTAGTGTAGGAGCAATCGCTGGACGTTCGCAATTTTGGTGTTGAGCTCTGGCCAGATTGAGCAGGAGAGGCTGTGTACGTTGGAAGTTTTAGTAGGCTAAACAAGTTCAGAGCCCAAGTGTTTGTGGTTCGTTTGAGAGGTTACCGGTGGGAGATGAGGACCAGCAAGAGCTTTCAGGGCTGGCCCCTTTAGTGTAGGAGCAATCGCTGGACGTTCGCAATTTCGGTGTTGAGCTCTGGCCAGATTGAGCAGGAGAGGCTGTGTACGTTGGAAGTTTTAGTAGGCTAAACAAGTTCAGAGGCCAAGTGTTTGTGGTTCGTTTGAGAGGTTACCAGTGGGAGATGAGGAGCAGCAAGAGCTTTCAGGGCTGGCCCCTTTAGTGTAGGAGCAATCCCTGGACGTTCGCAATTTCGGTGTTGAGCTCTGGCCAGATTGAGCAGGAGAGGCTGTGTACGTTGGAAGTTTTAGTAGGCTAAACAAGTTCAGAGCCCAAGTGTTTGTGGTTCGTTTGAGAGGTTACCAGTGGGAGATGAGGACCAGCAAGAGCTTTCAGGGCTGGCACCTTTAGTGTAGGAGCAATCCCTGGACGTTCGCAATTTCGGTGTTGAGCTCTGGCCAGATTGAGCAGGAGAGGCTGTGTACGTTGGAAGTTTTAGTAGGCTAAACAAGTTCAGAGCCCAAGTGTTTGTGGTTCGTTTGAGAGGTTACCGGTGGGAGATGAGGACCAGCAAGAGCTTTCAGGGCTGGCCCCTTTAGTGTAGGAGCAATCCTGGACGTTCGCAATTTCGGTGTTGAGCTCTGGCCAGATTGAGCAGGAGAGGCAGTGTACGTTGGAACTTTTAGTAGGCTAAACAAGTTCAGAGGCCAAGTGTTTGTGGTTCGTTTGAGAGGTTACCAGTGGGAGATGAGGAGCAGCAAGAGCTTTCAGGGCTGGCCCCTTTAGTGTAGGAGCAATCCCTGGACGTTCGCAATTTCGGTGTTGAGCTCTGGCCAGATTGAGCAGGAGAGGCTGTGTACGTTGGAAGTTTTAGTAGCCTAAACAATTCAGAGCCCAAGTGTTTGTGGTTCGTTTGAGAGGTTACCAGTGGGAGATGAGGACCAGCAAGAGCTTTCAGGGCTGGCCCCTTTAGTGTAGGAGCAATCCCTGGACGTTCGCAATTTCGGTGTTGAGCTCTGGCCAGATTGAGCAGGAGAGGCTGTGTACGTTGGAAGTTTTAGTAGGCTAAACAAGTTCAGAGCCCAAGTGTTTGTGGTTCGTTTGAGAGGTTACCGGTGGGACATGAGGACCAGCAAGAGCTTTCAGGGCTGGCCCCTTTAGTGTAGGAGCAATCCCTGGACGTTCGCAATTTCGGTGTTGAGCTCTGGCCAGATTGAGCAGGAGAGGCTGTGTACATTGGAAGTTTTAGTAGGCTAAACAAGTTCAGAGCCCAAGTGTTTGTGGTTCGTTTGAGAGGTTACCAGTGGGAGATGAGGACCAGCAAGAGCTTTCAGGGCTGGCCCCTTTAGTGTAAGGAGCAATCCCTGGACGTTCGCAATTCGGTGTTGAGCTCTGGCCAGATTGAGCAGGAGAGGCTGTGTACGTTGGAAGTTTTAGTAGGCTAAACAAGTTCAGAGCCCAAGTGTTTGTGGTTCGTTTGAGAGGTTACCAGTGGGAGATGAGGACCAGCAAGAGCTTTCAGGGCTGGCCCCTTTAGTGTAGGAGCAATCGCTGGACGTTCGCAATTTCGGTGTTGAGCTCTGGCCAGATTGAGCAGGAGAGGCTGTGTACGTTGGAAGTTTTAGTAGGCTAAACAAGTTCAGAGCCCAAGTGTTTGTGGTTCGTTTGAGAGGTTACCAGTGGGAGATGAGGACCAGCAAGAGCTTTCAGGGCTGGCCCCTTTAGTGTAGGAGCAATCGCTGGACGTTCGCAATTTCGGTGTTGAGCTCTGTCCAGATTGAGCAGGAGAGGCTGTGTACGTTGTAAGTTTTAGTAGCCTAAACAAGTTCAGAGCCCAAGTGTTTGTGGTTCGTTTGAGAGGTTACCAGTGGGAGATGAGGACCAGCAAGAGCTTTCAGGGCTGGCACCTTTAGTGTAGGAGCAATCCCTGGACGTTCGCAATTTCGGTGTTGAGCTCTGGCCAGATTGAGCAGGAGAGGCAGTGTACGTTGGAAGTTTTAGTAGGCTAAACAAGTTCAGAGGCCAAGTGTTTGTGGTTCGTTTGAGAGGTTACCAGTGGGAGATGAGGACCAGCAAGAGCTTTCAGGGCTGGCCCCTTTAGTGTAGGAGCAATCGCTGGACGTTCGCAATTTCGGTGTTGAGCTCTGCCAGATTGAGCAGGAGAGGCAGTGTACGTTGGAACTTTTAGTAGGCTAAACAAGTTCAGAGCCCAAGTGTTTGTGGTTCGTTGAGAGGTTACCGGTGGGAGATGAGGACCAGCAAGAGCTTTCAGGGCTGGCCCCTTTAGTGTAGGAGCAATCGCTGGACGTTCGCAATTTCGGTGTTGAGCTCTGGCCAGATTGAGCAGGAGAGGCTGTGTACGTTGGAAGTTTTAGTAGGCTAAACAAGTTCAGAGGCCAAGTGTTTGTGGTTCGTTTGAGAGGTTACCAGTGGGAGATGAGGAGCAGCAAGAGCTTTCAGGGCTGGCCCCTTTAGTGTAGGAGCAATCCCTGGACGTTCGCAATTTCGGTGTTGAGCTCTGGCCAGATTGAGCAGGAGAGGCTGTGTACGTTGGAAGTTTTAGTAGGCTAAACAAATTCAGAGCCCAAGTGTTTGTGGTTCGTTTGAGAGGTTACCAGTGGGAGATGAGGACCAGCAAGAGCTTTCAGGGCTGGCACCTTTAGTGTAGGAGCAATCCCTGGACGTTCGCAATTTCGGTGTTGAGCTCTGGCCAGATTGAGCAGGAGAGGCTGTGTACGTTGGAAGTTTTAGTAGGCTAAACAAGTTCAGAGCCCAAGTGTTTGTGGTTCGTTTGAGAGGTACCGGTGGGAGATGAGGACCAGCAAGAGCTTTCAGGGCTGGCCCCTTTAGTGTAGGAGCAATCCCTGGACGTTCGCAATTTCGGTGTTGAGCTCTGGCCAGATTGAGCAGGAGAGGCAGTGTACGTTGGAAGTTTTAGTAGGCTAAACAAGTTCAGAGGCCAAGTGTTTGTGGTTCGTTTGACAGGTTACCAGTGGGAGATGAGGAGCAGCAAGAGCTTTCAGGGCTGGCCCCTTTAGTGTAGGAGCAATCGCTGGACGTTCGCAATTTCGGTGTTGAGCTCTGGCCAGATTGAGCAGGAGAGGCAGTGTACGTTGGAACTTTAGTAGGCTAAACAAGTTCAGAGGCCAAGTGTTTCTGGTTCGTTTGAGAGGTTACCAGTGGGAGATGAGGACCAGCAAGAGCTTTCAGGGCTGGCCCCTTTAGTGTAGGAGCAATCGCTGGACGTTCGCAATTTCGGTGTTGAGCTCTGGCCAGATTGAGCAGGAGAGGCAGTGTACGTTGGAACTTTTAGTAGGCTAAACAAGTTCAGAGCCCAAGTGTTTGTGGTTCGTTTGAGAGGTTACCAGTGGGAGATGAGGACCAGCAAGAGCTTTCAGGGCTGGCACCTTTAGTGTAGGAGCAATCGCTGGACGTTCGCAATTTTGGTGTTGAGCTCTGGCCAGATTGAGCAGGAGAGGCTGTGTACGTTGGAAGTTTTAGTAGGCTAAACAAGTTCAGAGCCCAAGTGTTTGTGGTTCGTTTGAGAGGTTACCGGTGGGAGATGAGGACCAGCAAGAGCTTTCAGGGCTGGCCCCTTTAGTGTAGGAGCAATCGCTGGACGTTCGCAATTTCGGTGTTGAGCTCTGGCCAGATTGAGCAGGAGAGGCTGTGTACGTTGGAAGTTTTAGTAGGCTAAACAAGTTCAGAGGCCAAGTGTTTGTGGTTCGTTTGAGAGGTTACCAGTGGGAGATGAGGAGCAGCAAGAGCTTTCAGGGCTGGCCCCTTTAGTGTAGGAGCAATCGCTGGACGTTCGCAATTTCCGGTGTTGAGCTCTGGCCAGATTGAGCAGGAGAGGCTGTGTACGTTGGAAGTTTTAGTAGGCTAAACAAGTTCAGAGCCCAAGTGTTTGTGGTTCGTTTGAGAGGTTACCAGTGGGAGATGAGGACCAGCAAGAGCTTTCAGGGCTGGCACCTTTAGTGTAGGAGCAATCCCTGGACGTTCGCAATTTCGGTGTTGAGCTCTGGCCAGATTGAGCAGGAGAGGCTGTGTACGTTGGAAGTTTTAGTAGGCTAAACAAGTTCAGAGCCCAAGTGTTTGTGGTTCGTTTGAGAGGTTACCGGTGGGAGATGAGAACCAGCAAGAGCTTTCAGGGCTGGCCCCTTTAGTGTAGGAGCAATCCCTGGACGTTCGCAATTTCGGTGTTGAGCTCTGGCCAGATTGAGCAGGAGAGGCAGTGTACGTTGGAACTTTAGTAGGCTAAACAAGTTCAGAGGCCAAGTGTTTGTGGTTCGTTTGAGAGGTTACCAGTGGGAGATGAGGAGCAGCAAGAGCTTTCAGGGCTGGCCCCTTTAGTGTAGGAGCAATCGCTGGACGTTCGCAATTTCGGTGTTGAGCTCTGGCCAGATTGAGCAGGAGAGGCAGTGTACGTTGGAACTTTTAGTAGGCTAAACAAGTTCAGAGGCCAAGTGTTTGTGGTTCGTTTGACAGGTTACCAGTGGGAGATGAGGAGCAGCAAGAGCTTTCAGGGCTGGCACCTTTAGTGTAGGAGCAATCGCTGGACGTTCGCAATTTCGGTGTTGAGCTCTGGCCAGATTGAGCAGGAGAGGCAGTGTACGTTGGAAGTTTTAGTAGGCTAAACAAGTTCAGAGCCCAAGTGTTTGTGGTTCGTTTGAGAGGTTACCGGTGGGACATGAGGACCAGCAAGAGCTTTCAGGGCTGGCCCCTTTAGTGTAGGAGCAATCCCTGGACGTTCGCAATTTCGGTGTTGAGCTCTGGCCAGATTGAGGAGGAGAGGCTGTGTACATTGGAAGTTTTAGTAGGCTAAACAAGTACAGAGCCCAAGTGTTTGTGGTTCGTTTGAGAGGTTACCAGTGGGAGATGAGGACCAGCAAGAGCTTTCAGGGCTGGCCCCTTTAGTGTAGGAGCAATCCCTGGACGTTCGCAATTTCGGTGTTGAGCTCTGGCCAGATTGAGCAGGAGAGGCTGTGTACGTTGGAAGTTTTAGTAGCCTAAACAAATTCAGAGCCCAAGTGTTTGTGGTTCGTTTGAGAGGTTACCAGTGGGAGATGAGGACCAGCAAGAGCTTTCAGGGCTGGCCCCTTTAGTGTAGGAGCAATCCCTGGACGTTCGCAATTTCGGTGTTGAGCTCTGGCCAGATTGAGCAGGAGAGGCTGTGTACGTTGGAAGTTTTAGTAGGCTAAACAAGTTCAGAGCCCAAGTGTTTGTGGTTCGTTTGAGAGGTTACCAGTGGGAGATGAGGACCAGCAAGAGCTTTCAGGGCTGGCCCCTTTAGTGTAGGAGCAATCGCTGGACGTTCGCAATTTCGGTGTTGAGCTCTGGCCAGATTGAGCAGGAGAGGCTGTGTACGTTGGAAGTTTTAGTAGGCTAAACAAGTTCAGAGCCCAAGTGTTTGTGGTTCGTTTGAGAGGTTACCAGTGGGAGATGAGGACCAGCAAGAGCTTTCAGGGCTGGCACCTTTAGTGTAGGAGCAATCCCTGGACGTTCGCAATTTCGGTGTTGAGCTCTGGCCAGATTGAGCAGGAGAGGCAGTGTACGTTGGAACTTTTAGTAGGCTAAACAAGTTCAGAGGCCAAGTGTTTGTGGTTCGTTTGAGAGGTTACCAGTGGGAGATGAGGACCAGCAAGAGCTTTCAGGGCTGGCCCCTTTAGTGTAGGAGCAATCGCTGGACGTTCGCAATTTCGGTGTTGAGCTCTGGCCAGATTGAGCAGGAGAGGCAGTGTACGTTGGAACTTTTAGTAGGCTAAACAAGTTCAGAGCCCAAGTGTTTGTGGTTCGTTTGAGAGGTTACCGGTGGGAGATGAGGACCAGCAAGAGCTTTCAGGGCTGGCCCCTTTAGTGTAGGAGCAATCGCTGGACGTTCGCAATTTCGGTGTTGAGCTCTGGCCAGATTGAGCAGGAGAGGCTGTGTACGTTGGAAGTTTTAGTAGGCTAAACAAGTTCAGAGGCCAAGTGTTTGTGGTTCGTTTGAGAGGTTACCAGTGGGAGATGAGGAGCAGCAAGAGCTTTCAGGGCTGGCCCCTTTAGTGTAGGAGCAATCCCTGGACGTTCGCAATTTCGGTGTTGAGCTCTGGCCAGATTGAGCAGGAGAGGCTGTGTACGTTGGAAGTTTTAGTAGGCTAAACAAATTCAGAGCCCAAGTGTTTGTGGTTCGTTTGAGAGGTTACCAGTGGGAGATGAGGACCAGCAAGAGCTTTCAGGGCTGGCACCTTTAGTGTAGGAGCAATCCTGGACGTTCGCAATTTCGGTGTTGAGCTCTGGCCAGATTGAGCAGGAGAGGCTGTGTACGTTGGAAGTTTTAGTAGGCTAAACAAGTTCAGAGCCCAAGTGTTTGTGGTTCGTTTGAGAGGTTACCGGTGGGAGATGAGGACCAGCAAGAGCTTTCAGGGCTGGCCCCTTTAGTGTAGGAGCAATCCCTGGACGTTCGCAATTTCGGTGTTGAGCTCTGGCCAGATTGAGCAGGAGAGGCAGTGTACGTTGGAAGTTTTAGTAGGCTAAACAAGTTCAGAGGCCAAGTGTTTGTGGTTCGTTTGAGAGGTTACCAGTGGGAGATGAGGAGCAGCAAGAGCTTTCAGGGCTGGCCCCTTTAGTGTAGGAGCAATCGCTGGACGTTCGCAATTTCGGTGTTGAGCTCTGGCCAGATTGAGCAGGAGAGGCAGTGTACGTTGGAACTTTTAGTAGGCTAAACAAGTTCAGAGGCCAAGTGTTTGTGGTTCGTTTGAGAGGTTACCAGTGGGAGATGAGGACCAGCAAGAGCTTTCAGGGCTGGCCCCTTTAGTGTAGGAGCAATCGCTGGACGTTCGCAATTTCGGTGTTGAGCTCTGGCCAGATTGAGCAGGAGAGGCAGTGTACGTTGGAACTTTTAGTAGGCTAAACAAGTTCAGAGGCCAAGTGTTTGTGGTTCGTTTGAGAGGTTACCAGTGGGAGATGAGGACCAGCAAGAGCTTTCAGGGCTGGCACCCTTTAGTGTAGGAGCAATCGCTGGACGTTCGCAATTTTGGTGTTGAGCTCTGGCCAGATTGAGCAGGAGAGGCTGTGTACGTTGGAAGTTTTAGTAGGCTAAACAAGTTCAGAGCCCAAGTGTTTGTGGTTCGTTTGAGAGGTTACCGGTGGGAGATGAGGACCAGCAAGAGCTTTCAGGGCTGGCCCCTTTAGTGTAGGAGCAATCGCTGGACGTTCGCAATTTCGGTGTTGAGCTCTGGCCAGATTGAGCAGGAGAGGCTGTGTACGTTGGAAGTTTTAGTAGGCTAAACAAGTTCAGAGGCCAAGTGTTTGTGGTTCGTTTGAGAGGTTACCAGTGGGAGATGAGGAGCAGCAAGAGCTTTTCAGGGCTGGCCCCTTTAGTGTAGGAGCAATCCCTGGACGTTCGCAATTTCGGTGTTGAGCTCTGGCCAGATTGAGCAGGAGAGGCTGTGTACGTTGGAAGTTTTAGTAGGCTAAACAAGTTCAGAGCCCAAGTGTTTGTGGTTCGTTTGAGAGGTTACCAGTGGGAGATGAGGACCAGCAAGAGCTTTCAGGGCTGGCACCTTTAGTGTAGGAGCAATCCCTGGACGTTCGCAATTTCGGTGTTGAGCTCTGGCCAGATTGAGCAGGAGAGGCTGTGTACGTTGGAAGTTTTAGTAGGCTAAACAAGTTCAGAGCCCAAGTGTTTGTGGTTCGTTTGAGAGGTTACCGGTGGGAGATGAGGACCAGCAAGAGCTTTCAGGGCTGGCCCCTTTAGTGTAGGAGCAATCCCTGGACGTTCGCAATTTCGGTGTTGAGCTCTGGCCAGATTGAGCAGGAGAGGCTGTGTACGTTGGAAGTTTTAGTAGGCTAAACAAGTTCAGAGCCCAAGTGTTTGTGGTTCGTTTGAGAGGTTACCAGTGGGAGATGAGGACCAGCAAGAGCTTTCAGGGCTGGCACCTTTAGTGTAGGAGCAATCGCTGGACGTTCGCAATTTCGGTGTTGAGCTCTGGCCAGATTGAGCAGGAGAGGCTGTGTACGTTGGAAGTTTTAGTAGGCTAAACAAGTTCAGAGCCCAAGTGTTTGTGGTTCGTTTGAGAGGTTACCGGTGGGAGATGAGGACCAGCAAGAGCTTTCAGGGCTGGCCCCTTTAGTGTAGGAGCAATCCCTGGACGTTCGCAATTTCGGTGTTGAGCTCTGGCCAGATTGAGCAGGAGAGGCAGTGTACGTTGGAACTTTTAGTAGGCTAAACAAGTTCAGAGGCCAAGTGTTTGTGGTTCGTTTGAGAGGTTACCAGTGGGAGATGAGGAGCAGCAAGAGCTTTCAGGGCTGGCCCCTTTAGTGTAGGAGCAATCGCTGGACGTTCGCAATTTCGGTGTTGAGCTCTGGCCAGATTGAGCAGGAGAGGCAGTGTACGTTGGAACTTTTAGTAGGCTAAACAAGTTCAGAGCCCAAGTGTTTGTGGTTCGTTTGAGAGGTTACCAGTGGGAGATGAGGAGCAGCAAGAGCTTTCAGGGCTGGCACCTTTAGTGTAGGAGCAATCGCTGGACGTTCGCAATTTCGGTGTTGAGCTCTGGCCAGATTGAGCAGGAGAGGCAGTGTACGTTGGAAGTTTTAGTAGGCTAAACAAGTTCAGAGCCCAAGTGTTTGTGGTTCGTTTGAGAGGTTACCGGTGGGACATGAGGACCAGCAAGAGCTTTCAGGGCTGGCCCCTTTAGTGTAGGAGCAATCCCTGGACGTTTGCAATTTCGGTGTTGAGCTCTGGCCAGATTGAGCAGGAGAGGCTGTGTACATTGGAAGTTTTAGTAGGCTAAACAAGTACAGAGCCCAAGTGTTTGTGGTTCGTTTGAGAGGTTACCAGTGGGAGATGAGGACCAGCAAGAGCTTTCAGGGCTGGCCCCTTTAGTGTAGGAGCAATCCCTGGACGTTCGCAATTTCGGTGTTGAGCTCTGGCCAGATTGAGCAGGAGAGGCTGTGTACGTTGGAAGTTTTAGTAGCCTAAACAAATTCAGAGCCCAAGTGTTTGTGGTTCGTTTGAGAGGTTACCAGTGGGAGATGAGGACCAGCAAGAGCTTTCAGGGCTGGCCCCTTTAGTGTAGGAGCAATCCCTGGACGTTCGCAATTTCGGTGTTGAGCTCTGGCCAGATTGAGCAGGAGAGGCTGTGTACGTTGGAAGTTTTAGTAGGCTAAACAAGTTCAGAGCCCAAGTGTTTGTGGTTCGTTTGAGAGGTTACCGGTGGGACATGAGGACCAGCAAGAGCTTTCAGGGCTGGCCCCTTTAGTGTAGGAGCAATCCCTGGACGTTCGCAATTTCGGTGTTGAGCTCTGGCCAGATTGAGCAGGAGAGGCTGTGTACATTGGAAGTTTTAGTAGGCTAAACAAGTTCAGAGCCCAAGTGTTTGTGGTTCGTTTGAGAGGTTACCAGTGGGAGATGAGGACCAGCAAGAGCTTTCAGGGCTGGCCCCTTTAGTGTAGGAGCAATCGCTGGCCGTTCGCAATTTCGGTGTTGAGCTCTGGCCAGATTGAGCAGGAGAGGCTGTGTACGTTGGAAGTTTTAGTAGGCTAAACAAGTTCAGAGCCCAAGTGTTTGTGGTTCGTTTGAGAGGTTACCAGTGGGAGATGAGGACCAGCAAGAGCTTTCAGGGCTGGCCCCTTTAGTGTAGGAGCAATCGCTGGACGTTCGCAATTTCGGTGTTGAGCTCTGGCCAGATTGAGCAGGAGAGGCTGTGTACGTTGGAAGTTTTAGTAGGCTAAACAAGTTCAGAGCCCAAGTGTTTGTGGTTCGTTTGAGAGGTTACCAGTGGGAGATGAGGACCAGCAAGAGCTTTCAGGGCTGGCCCCTTTAGTGTAGGAGCAATCGCTGGACGTTCGCAATTTCGGTGTTGAGCTCTGGCCAGATTGAGCAGGAGAGGCTGTGTACGTTGGAAGTTTTAGTAGCCTAAACAAGTTCAGAGCCCAAGTGTTTGTGGTTCGTTTGAGAGGTTACCAGTGGGAGATGAGGACCAGCAAGAGCTTTCAGGGCTGGCACCTTTAGTGTAGGAGCAATCCCTGGACGTTCGCAATTTCGGTGTTGAGCTCTGGCCAGATTGAGCAGGAGAGGCAGTGTACGTTGGAACTTTTAGTAGGCTAAAACAAGTTCAGAGGCCAAGTGTTTGTGGTTCGTTTGAGAGGTTACCAGTGGAGATGAGGACCAGCAAGAGCTTTCAGGGCTGGCCCCTTTAGTGTAGGAGCAATCGCTGGACGTTCGCAATTTCGGTGTTGAGCTCTGGCCAGATTGAGCAGGAGAGGCAGTGTACGTTGGAACTTTTAGTAAGGCTAAACAAGTTCAGAGCCCAAGTGTTTGTGGTTCGTTTGAGAGGTTACCGTGGGAGATGAGGACCAGCAAGAGCTTTCAGGGCTGGCCCCTTTAGTGTAGGAGCAATCGCTGGACGTTCGCAATTTCGGTGTTGAGCTCTGGCCAGATTGAGCAGGAGAGCTGTGTACGTTGGAAGTTTTAGTAGGCTAAACAAGTTCAGAGGCCAAGTGTTTGTGGTTCGTTTGAGAGGTTACCAGTGGGAGATGAGGACAGCAAGAGCTTTCAGGGCTGGCCCCTTTAGTGTAGGAGCAATCCCTGGACGTTCGCAATTTCGGTGTTGAGCTCTGGCCAGATTGAGCAGGAGAGGCTGTGTACGTTGGAAGTTTTAGTAGGCTAAACAAAGTTCAGAGCCCAAGTGTTTGTGGTTCGTTTGAGAGGTTACCAGTGGGAGATGAGGACCAGCAAGAGCTTTCAGGGCTGGCACCTTTAGTGTAGGAGCAATCCCTGGACGTTCGCAATTTCGGTGTTGAGCTCTGGCCAGATTGAGCAGGAGAGGCTGTGTACGTTGGAAGTTTTAGTAGCCTAAAACAAGTTCAGAGCCCAAGTGTTTGTGGTTCGTTTGAGAGGTTACCGGTGGGAGATGAGGACCAGCAAGAGCTTTCAGGGCTGGCCCCTTTAGTGTAGGAGCAATCCCTGGACGTTCGCAATTTCGGTGTTGAGCTCTGGCCAGATTGAGCAGGAGAGGCAGTGTACGTTGGAAGTTTTAA
>NW_026776429.1:0-99644 GCF_030936135.1 Gavia stellata
TGGCCAGATTGAGCAGGAGAGGCTGTGTACGTTGGAAGTTTTAGTAGGCTAAACAAGTTCAGAGCCCAAGTGTTTGTGGTTCGTTTGAGAGGTTACCAGTGGGAGATGAGGACCAGCAAGAGCTTTCAGGGCTGGCACCTTTAGTGTAGGAGCAATCCCTGGACGTTCGCAATTTCGTTGGTGAATTTTGGCCAGATTGAGCAGGAGAGGCTGTGTACGTTGGAAGTTTTAGTAGGCTAAACAAGTTCAGAGCCCAAGTGTTTGTGGTTCGTTTGAGAGGTTACCAGTGGGAGATGAGGACCAGCAAGAGCTTTCAGGGCTGGCACCTTTAGTGTAGGAGCAATCGCTGGACGTTCGCAATGTCGGTGTTGAGCTCTGGCCAGATTGAGCAGGAGAGGCTGTGTACGTTGGAAGTTTTAGTAGGCTAAACAAGTTCAGAGCCCAAGTGTTTGTGGTTCGTTTGAGAGGTTACCAGTGGGAGATGAGGACCAGCAAGAGCTTTCAGGGCTGGCACCTTTAGTGTAGGAGCAATCCTTGGACGTTCGCAATTTCGGAGTTGAGCTCTGGCCAGATTGAGCAGGAGAGGCTGTGTACGTTGGAAGTTTTAGTAGGCTAAACAAGTTCAGAGGCCAAGTGTTTGTGGTTCGTTTGAGAGGTTACCAGTGGGAGATGAGGACCAGCAAGAGCTTTCAGGGCTGGCACCTTTAGTGTAGGAGCAATCCCTGGACGTTCGCAATTTCGGTGTTGAATTTTGGCCAGATTGAGCAGGAGAGGCTGTGTACGTTGGAAGTTTTAGTAGGCTAAACAAGTTCAGAGCCCGAATGTTTGTGGTTCATTTGAGAGGTTACCAGTGGGAGATGAGGACCAGCAAGAGCTTTCAGGGCTGGCACCTTTAGTGTAGGAGCAATCGCTGGACGTTCGCAATTTCGTTGGTGAATTTTGGCCAGATTGAGCAGGAGAGGCTGTGTACGTTGGAAGTTTTAGTAGGCTAAACAAGTTCAGAGCCCAAGTGTTTGTGGTTCGTTTGAGAGGTTACCAGTGGGAGATGAGGACCAGCAAGAGCTTTCAGGGCTGGCACCTTTAGTGTAGGAGCAATCCTTGGACGTTCGCAATTTCGGAGTGAGCTCTGGCCAGATTGAGCAGGAGAGGCTGTGTACGTTGGAAGTTTTAGTAGGCTAAACAAGTTCAGAGCCCAAGTGTTTGTGGTTCGTTTGAGAGGTTACCAGTGGGAGATGAGGACCAGCAAGAGCTTTCAGGGCTGGCACCTTTAGTGTAGGAGCAATCCCTGGACGTTCGCAATTTCGTTGGTGAATTTTGGCCAGATTGAGCAGGAGAGGCTGTGTACGTTGGAAGTTTTAGTAGGCTAAACAAGTTCAGAGCCCAAGTGTTTGTGGTTCGTTTGAGAGGTTACCAGTGGGAGATGAGGACCAGCAAGAGCTTTCAGGGCTGGCACCTTTAGTGTAGGAGCAATCCTTGGACGTTCGCAATGTCGGTGTTGAGCTCTGGCCAGATTGAGCAGGAGAGGCTGTGTACGTTGGAAGTTTTAGTAGGCTAAACAAGTTCAGAGCCCAAGTGTTTGTGGTTCGTTTGAGAGGTTACCAGTGGGAGATGAGGACCAGCAAGAGCTTTCAGGGCTGGCACCTTTAGTGTAGGAGCAATCGCTGGACGTTCGCAATGTCGGTGTTGAGCTCTGGCCAGATTGAGCAGGAGAGGCTGTGTACGTTGGAAGTTTTAGTAGGCTAAACAAGTTCAGAGCCCAAGTGTTTGTGGTTCGTTTCAGAGGTTACCAGTGGGAGATGAGGACCAGCAAGAGCTTTCAGGGCTGGCACCTTTAGTGTAGGAGCAATCCTTGGACGTTCGCAATTTCGTTGGTGAATTTTGGCCAGATTGAGCAGGAGAGGCTGTGTACGTTGGAAGTTTTAGTAGGCTAAACAAGTTCAGAGCCCAAGTGTTTGTGGTTCGTTTGAGAGGTTACCAGTGGGAGATGAGGACCAGCAAGATTTTTCAGGGCTGGCACCTTTAGTGTAGGAGCAATCCCTGGACGTTCGCAATTTCGGAGTTGAGCTCTGGCCAGATTGAGCAGGAGAGGCTGTGTACGTTGGAAGTTTTAGTAGGCTAAACAAGTTCAGAGCCCAAGTGTTTGTGGTTCGTTTGAGAGGTTACCAGTGGGAGATGAGGAGCAGCAAGAGCTTTCAGGGCTGGCACCTTTAGTGTAGGAGCAATCGCTGGACGTTCGCAATGTCGGTGTTGAGCTCTGGCCAGATTGAGCAGGAGAGGCTGTGTACGTTGGAAGTTTTAGTAGGCTAAACAAGTTCAGAGCCCAAGTGTTTGTGGTTCGTTTGAGAGGTTACCAGTGGGAGATGAGGACCAGCAAGAGCTTTCAGGGCTGGCACCTTTAGTGTAGGAGCAATCCTTGGACGTTCGCAATGTCGGTGTTGAGCTCTGGCCAGATTGAGCAGGAGAGGCTGTGTACGTTGGAAGATTTAGTAGGCTAAACAAGTTCAGAGCCCAAGTGTTTGTGGTTCGTTTGAGAGGTTACCAGTGGGAGATGAGGACCAGCAAGAGCTTTCAGGGCTGGCACCTTTAGTGTAGGAGCAATCCCTGGACGTTCGCAATTTCGTTGGTGAATTTTGGCCAGATTGAGCAGGAGAGGCTGTGTACGTTGGAAGTTTTAGTAGGCTAAACAAGTTCAGAGCCCAAGTGTTTGTGGTTCGTTTGAGAGGTTACCAGTGGGAGATGAGGACCAGCAAGAGCTTTCAGGGCTGGCACCTTTAGTGTAGGAGCAATCCCTGGACGTTCGCAATTTCGGTGTTGAATTTTGGCCAGATTGAGCAGGAGAGGCTGTGTACGTTGGAAGTTTTAGTAGGCTAAACAAGTTCAGAGCCCAAGTGTTTGTGGTTCGTTTGAGAGGTTACCAGTGGGAGATGAGGACCAGCAAGAGCTTTCAGGGCTGGCACCTTTAGTGTAGGAGCAATCGCTGGACGTTCGCAATTTCGTTGGTGAATTTTGGCCAGATTGAGCAGGAGAGGCTGTGTACGTTGGAAGTTTTAGTAGGCTAAACAAGTTCAGAGCCCAAGTGTTTGTGGTTCGTTTGAGAGGTTACCAGTGGGAGATGAGGACCAGCAAGAGCTTTCAGGGCTGGCACCTTTAGTGTAGGAGCAATCGCTGGACGTTCGCAATTTCGGTGTTGAGCTCTGGCCAGATTGAGCAGGAGAGGCTGTGTACGTTGGAAGTTTTAGTAGGCTAAACAAGTTCAGAGGCCAAGTGTTTGTGGTTCGTTTGAGAGGTTACCAGTGGGAGATGAGGACCAGCAAGAGCTTTCAGGGCTGGCACCTTTAGTGTAGGAGCAATCCTTGGACGTTCGCATGTCGGTGTTGAGCTCTGGCCAGATTGAGCAGGAGAGGCTGTGTACGTTGGAAGTTTTAGTAGGCTAAACAAGTTCAGAGCCCAAGTGTTTGTGGTTCGTTTGAGAGGTTACCAGTGGGAGATGAGGACCAGCAAGAGCTTTCAGGGCTGGCACCTTTAGTGTAGGAGCAATCCCTGGACGTTCGCAATTTCGTTGGTGAATTTTGGCCAGATTGAGCATGAGAGGCTGTGTACGTTGGAAGTTTTAGTAGGCTAAACAAGTTCAGAGCCCAAGTGTTTGTGGTTCGTTTGAGAGGTTACCAGTGGGAGATGAGGACCAGCAAGAGCTTTCAGGGCTGGCACCTTTAGTGTAGGAGCAATCCTTGGACGTTCGCAATGTCGGTGTTGAGCTCTGGCCAGATTGAGCAGGAGAGGCTGTGTACATTCGAAGTTTTAGTAGGCTAAACAAGTTCAGAGGCCAAGTGTTTGTGGTTCGTTTGAGAGGTTACCAGTGGGAGATGAGGACCAGCAAGAGCTTTCAGGGCTGGCACCTTTAGTGTAGGAGCAATCCTTGGACGTTCGCAATTTCGGAGTTGAGCTCTGGCCAGATTGAGCAGGAGAGGCTGTGTACGTTGGAAGTTTTAGTAGGCTAAACAAGTTCAGAGCCCAAGTGTTTGTGGTTCGTTGAGAGGTTACCAGTGGGAGATGAGGACCAGCAAGAGCTTTCAGGGCTGGCACCTTTAGTGTAGGAGCAATCCCTGGACGTTCGCAATTTCGTTGGTGAATTTTGGCCAGATTGAGCAGGAGAGGCTGTGTACGTTGGAAGTTTTAGTAGGCTAAACAAGTTCAGAGCCCAAGTGTTTGTGGTTCGTTTGAGAGGTTACCAGTGGGAGATGAGGACCAGCAAGAGCTTTCAGGGCTGGCACCTTTAGTGTAGGAGCAATCCTTGGACGTTCACAATTTCGGTGTTGAATTTTGGCCGGATTGAGCAGGAGAGGCTGTGTACGTTGGAAGTTTTAGTAGGCTAAACAAGTTCAGAGCCCAAGTGTTTGTGGTTCGTTTGAGAGGTTACCAGTGGGAGATGAGGACCAGCAAGAGCTTTCAGGGCTGGCACCTTTAGTGCAGGAGCAATCGCTGGACGTTCGCAATGTCGGTGTTGAGCTCTGGCCAGATTGAGCAGGAGAGGCTGTGTACGTTGGAAGTTTTAGTAGGCTAAACAAGTTCAGAGCCCAAGTGTTTGTGGTTCGTTTGAGAGGTTACCAGTGGGAGATGAGGACCAGCAAGAGCTTTCAGGGCTGGCACCTTTAGTGTAGGAGCAATCCTTGGACGTTCGCAATGTCGGTGTTGAGCTCTGGCCAGATTGAGCAGGAGAGGCTGTGTACGTTGGAAGATTTAGTAGGCTAAACAAGTTCAGAGCCCAAGTGTTTGTGGTTCGTTTGAGAGGTTACCAGTGGGAGATGAGGAGCAGCAAGAGCTTTCAGGGCTGGCACCTTTAGTGTAGGAGCAATCGCTGGACGTTCGCAATGTCGGTGTTGAGCTCTGGCCAGATTGAGCAGGAGAGGCTGTGTACGTTGGAAGTTTTAGTAGGCTAAACAAGTTCAGAGCCCAAGTGTTTGTGTTCGTTTCAGAGGTTACCAGTGGGAGATGAGGACCAGCAAGAGCTTTCAGGGCTGGCACCTTTAGTGTAGGAGCAATCCTTGGACGTTCGCAATTTCGTTGGTGAATTTTGGCCAGATTGAGCAGGAGAGGCTGTGTACGTTGGAAGTTTTAGTAGGCTAAACAAGTTCAGAGCCCAAGTGTTTGTGGTTCGTTTGAGAGGTTACCAGTGGGAGATGAGGACCAGCAAGATTTTTCAGGGCTGGCACCTTTAGTGTAGGAGCAATCCCTGGACGTTCGCAATTTCGGAGTTGAGCTCTGGCCAGATTGAGCAGGAGAGGCTGTGTACGTTGGAAGTTTTAGTAGGCTAAACAAGTTCAGAGCCCAAGTGTTTGTGGTTCGTTTGAGAGGTTACCAGTGGGAGATGAGGAGCAGCAAGAGCTTTCAGGGCTGGCACCTTTAGTGTAGGAGCAATCGCTGGACGTTCGCAATGTCGGTGTTGAGCTCTGGCCAGATTGAGCAGGAGAGGCTGTGTACGTTGGAAGTTTTAGTAGGCTAAACAAGTTCAGAGCCCAAGTGTTTGTGGTTCGTTTGAGAGGTTACCAGTGGGAGATGAGGACCAGCAAGAGCTTTCAGGGCTGGCACCTTTAGTGTAGGAGCAATCCTTGGACGTTCGCAATGTCGGTGTTGAGCTCTGGCCAGATTGAGCAGGAGAGGCTGTGTACGTTGGAAGATTTAGTAGGCTAAACAAGTTCAGAGCCCAAGTGTTTGTGGTTCGTTTGAGAGGTTACCAGTGGGAGATGAGGACCAGCAAGAGCTTTCAGGGCTGGCACCTTTAGTGTAGGAGCAATCCCTGGACGTTCGCAATTTCGTTGGTGAATTTTGGCCAGATTGAGCAGGAGAGGCTGTGTACGTTGGAAGTTTTAGTAGGCTAAACAAGTTCAGAGCCCAAGTGTTTGTGGTTCGTTTGAGAGGTTACCAGTGGGAGATGAGGACCAGCAAGAGCTTTCAGGGCTGGCACCTTTAGTGTAGGAGCAATCCCTGGACGTTCGCAATTTCGTGTTTGAAAATTTTGGCCAGATTGAGCAGGAGAGGCTGTGTACGTTGGAAGTTTTAGTAGGCTAAACAAGTTCAGAGCCCAAGTGTTTGTGGTTCGTTTGAGAGGTTACCAGTGGGAGATGAGGACCAGCAAGAGCTTTCAGGGCTGGCACCTTTAGTGTAGGAGCAATCGCTGGACGTTCGCAATTTCGTTGGTGAATTTTGGCCAGATTGAGCAGGAGAGGCTGTGTACGTTGGAAGTTTTAGTAGGCTAAACAAGTTCAGAGCCCAAGTGTTTGTGGTTCGTTTGAGAGGTTACCAGTGGGAGATGAGGACCAGCAAGAGCTTTCAGGGCTGGCACCTTTAGTGTAGGAGCAATCGCTGGACGTTCGCAATTTCGGTGTTGAGCTCTGGCCAGATTGAGCAGGAGAGGCTGTGTACGTTGGAAGTTTTAGTAGGCTAAACAAGTTCAGAGGCCAAGTGTTTGTGGTTCGTTTGAGAGGTTACCAGTGGGAGATGAGGACCAGCAAGAGCTTTCAGGGCTGGCACCTTTAGTGTAGGAGCAATCCTTGGACGTTCGCAATGTCGGTGTTGAGCTCTGGCCAGATTGAGCAGGAGAGGCTGTGTACGTTGGAAGTTTTAGTAGGCTAAACAAGTTCAGAGCCCAAGTGTTTGTGGTTCGTTTGAGAGGTTACCAGTGGGAGATGAGGACCAGCAAGAGCTTTCAGGGCTGGCACCTTTAGTGTAGGAGCAATCCCTGGACGTTCGCAATTTCGTTGGTGAATTTTGGCCAGATTGAGCATGAGAGGCTGTGTACGTTGGAAGTTTTAGTAGGCTAAACAAGTTCAGAGCCCAAGTGTTTGTGGTTCGTTTGAGAGGTTACCAGTGGGAGATGAGGACCAGCAAGAGCTTTCAGGGCTGGCACCTTTAGTGTAGGAGCAATCCTTGGACGTTCGCAATGTCGGTGTTGAGCTCTGGCCAGATTGAGCAGGAGAGGCTGTGTACATTCGAAGTTTTAGTAGGCTAAACAAGTTCAGAGGCCAAGTGTTTGTGGTTCGTTTGAGAGGTTACCAGTGGGAGATGAGGACCAGCAAGAGCTTTCAGGGCTGGCACCTTTAGTGTAGGAGCAATCCTTGGACGTTCGCAATTTCGGAGTTGAGCTCTGGCCAGATTGAGCAGGAGAGGCTGTGTACGTTGGAAGTTTTAGTAGGCTAAACAAGTTCAGAGCCCAAGTGTTTGTGGTTCGTTTCAGAGGTTACCAGTGGGAGATGAGGACCAGCAAGAGCTTTCAGGGCTGGCACCTTTAGTGTAGGAGCAATCCCTGGACGTTCGCAATTTCGTTGGTGAATTTTGGCCAGATTGAGCAGGAGAGGCTGTGTACGTTGGAAGTTTTAGTAGGCTAAACAAGTTCAGAGCCCAAGTGTTTGTGGTTCGTTTGAGAGGTTACCAGTGGGAGATGAGGACCAGCAAGAGCTTTCAGGGCTGGCACCTTTAGTGTAGGAGCAATCGCTGGACGTTCGCAATTTCGGTGTTGAATTTTGGCCAGATTGAGCAGGAGAGGCTGTGTACGTTGGAAGTTTTAGTAGGCTAAACAAGTTCAGAGCCCAAGTGTTTGTGGTTCGTTTGAGAGGTTACCAGTGGGAGATGAGGACCAGCAAGAGCTTTCAGGGCTGGCACCTTTAGTGCAGGAGCAATCGCTGGACGTTCGCAATGTCGGTGTTGAGCTCTGGCCAGATTGAGCAGGAGAGGCTGTGTACGTTGGAAGTTTTAGTAGGCTAAACAAGTTCAGAGCCCAAGTGTTTGTGGTTCGTTTGAGAGGTTACCAGTGGGAGATGAGGACCAGCAAGAGCTTTCAGGGCTGGCACCTTTAGTGTAGGAGCAATCCTTGGACGTTCGCAATGTCGGTGTTGAGCTCTGGCCAGATTGAGCAGGAGAGGCTGTGTACGTTGGAAGATTTAGTAGGCTAAACAAGTTCAGAGCCCAAGTGTTTGTGGTTCGTTTGAGAGGTTACCAGTGGGAGATGAGGAGCAGCAAGAGCTTTCAGGGCTGGCACCTTTAGTGTAGGAGCAATCGCTGGACGTTCGCAATGTCGGTGTTGAGCTCTGGCCAGATTGAGCAGGAGAGGCTGTGTACGTTGGAAGTTTTAGTAGGCTAAACAAGTTCAGAGCCCAAGTGTTTGTGGTTCGTTTGAGAGGTTACCAGTGGGAGATGAGGACCAGCAAGAGCTTTCAGGGCTGGCACCTTTAGTGTAGGAGCAATCCCTGGACGTTCGCAATTTCGTTGGTGAATTTTGGCCAGATTGAGCAGGAGAGGCTGTGTACGTTGGAAGTTTTAGTAGGCTAAACAAGTTCAGAGCCCAAGTGTTTGTGGTTCGTTTGAGAGGTTACCAGTGGGAGATGAGGACCAGCAAGAGCTTTCAGGGCTGGCACCTTTAGTGTAGGAGCAATCCCTGGACGTTCGCAATTTCGTTGGTGAATTTTGGCCAGATTGAGCAGGAGAGGCTGTGTACGTTGGAAGTTTTAGTAGGCTAAACAAGTTCAGAGCCCAAGTGTTTGTGGTTCGTTTGAGAGGTTACCAGTGGGAGATGAGGACCAGCAAGAGCTTTCAGGGCTGGCACATTTAGTGTAGGAGCAATCCCTGGACGTTCGCAATTTCGGTGTTGAATTTTGGCCAGATTGAGCAGGAGAGGCTGTGTACGTTGGAAGTTTTAGTAGGCTAAACAAGTTCAGAGCCCAAGTGTTTGTGGTTCATTTGAGAGGTTACCAGTGGGAGATGAGGACCAGCAAGAGCTTTCAGGGCTGGCACCTTTAGTGTAGGAGCAATCCCTGGACGTTCGCAATTTCGTTGGTGAATTTTGGCCAGATTGAGCAGGAGAGGCTGTGTACGTTGGAAGTTTTAGTAGGCTAAACAAGTTCAGAGCCCAAGTGTTTGTGGTTCGTTTGAGAGGTTACCAGTGGGAGATGAGGACCAGCAAGAGCTTTCAGGGCTGGCACCTTTAGTGTAGGAGCAATCCTTGGACGTTCGCAATTTCGGAGTTGAGCTCTGGCCAGATTGAGCAGGAGAGGCTGTGTACGTTGGAAGTTTTAGTAGGCTAAACAAGTTCAGAGCCCAAGTGTTTGTGGTTCGTTTGAGAGGTTACCAGTGGGAGATGAGGACCAGCAAGAGCTTTCAGGGCTGGCACCTTTAGTGTAGGAGCAATCCCTGGACGTTCGCAATTTCGTTGGTGAATTTTGGCCAGATTGAGCAGGAGAGGCTGTGTACGTTGGAAGTTTTAGTAGGCTAAACAAGTTCAGAGCCCAAGTGTTTGTGGTTCGTTTGAGAGGTTACCAGTGGGAGATGAGGACCAGCAAGAGCTTTCAGGGCTGGCACCTTTAGTGTAGGAGCAATCCTTGGACGTTCGCAATGTCGGTGTTGAGCTCTGGCCAGATTGAGCAGGAGAGGCTGTGTACGTTGGAAGTTTTAGTAGGCTAAACAAGTTCAGAGCCCAAGTGTTTGTGGTTCGTTTGAGAGGTTACCAGTGGGAGATGAGGAGCAGCAAGAGCTTTCAGGGCTGGCACCTTTAGTGTAGGAGCAATCGCTGGACGTTCGCAATGTCGGTGTTGAGCTCTGGCCAGATTGAGCAGGAGAGGCTGTGTACGTTGGAAGTTTTAGTAGGCTAAACAAGTTCAGAGCCCAAGTGTTTGTGGTTCGTTTGAGAGGTTACCAGTGGGAGATGAGGACCAGCAAGAGCTTTCAGGGCTGGCACCTTTAGTGTAGGAGCAATCGCTGGACGTTCGCAATTTCGTTGGTGAATTTTGGCCAGATTGAGCAGGAGAGGCTGTGTACGTTGGAAGTTTTAGTAGGCTAAACAAGTTCAGAGCCCAAGTGTTTGTGGTTCGTTTGAGAGGTTACCAGTGGGAGATGAGGACCAGCAAGAGCTTTCAGGGCTGGCACCTTTAGTGTAGGAGCAATCCCTGGACGTTCGCAATTTCGTTGGTGAATTTTGGCCAGATTGAGCAGGAGAGGCTGTGTACGTTGGAAGTTTTAGTAGGCTAAACAAGTTCAGAGCCCAAGTGTTTGTGGTTCGTTTGAGAGGTTACCAGTGGGAGATGAGGACCAGCAAGAGCTTTCAGGGCTGGCACCTTTAGTGTAGGAGCAATCCTTGGACGTTCGCAATGTCGGTGTTGAGCTCTGGCCAGATTGAGCAGGAGAGGCTGTGTACGTTGGAAGTTTTAGTAGGCTAAACAAGTTCAGAGCCCAAGTGTTTGTGGTTCGTTTGAGAGGTTACCAGTGGGAGATGAGGACCAGCAAGAGCTTTCAGGGCTGGCACCTTTAGTGTAGGAGCAATCCTTGGACGTTCGCAATGTCGGTGTTGAGCTCTGGCCAGATTGAGCAGGAGAGGCTGTGTACGTTGGAAGTTTTAGTAGGCTAAACAAGTTCAGAGCCCAAGTGTTTGTGGTTCGTTTGAGAGGTTACCAGTGGGAGATGAGGAGCAGCAAGAGCTTTCAGGGCTGGCACCTTTAGTGTAGGAGCAATCGCTGGACGTTCGCAATGTCGGTGTTGAGCTCTGGCCAGATTGAGCAGGAGAGGCTGTGTACGTTGGAAGTTTTAGTAGGCTAAACAAGTTCAGAGCCCAAGTGTTTGTGGTTCGTTTCAGAGGTTACCAGTGGGAGATGAGGACCAGCAAGAGCTTTCAGGGCTGGCACCTTTAGTGTAGGAGCAATCCCTGGACGTTCGCAATTTCGTTGGTGAATTTTGGGCAGATTGAGCAGGAGAGGCTGTGTACGTTGGAAGTTTTAGTAGGCTAAACAAGTTCAGAGCCCAAGTGTTTGTGGTTCGTTTGAGAGGTTACCAGTGGGAGATGAGGACCAGCAAGAGCTTTCAGGGCTGGCACCTTTAGTGTAGGAGCAATCCCTGGACGTTCGCAATTTCGTTGGTGAATTTTGGCCAGATTGAGCAGGAGAGGCTGTGTACGTTGGAAGTTTTAGTAGGCTAAACAAGTTCAGAGCCCAAGTGTTTGTGGTTCGTTTGAGAGGTTACTAGTGGGAGATGAGGACCAGCAAGAGCTTTCAGGGCTGGCACCTTTAGTGTAGGAGCAATCCTTGGACGTTCGCAATGTCGGTGTTGAGCTCTGGCCAGATTGAGCAGGAGAGGCTGTGTACGTTGGAAGTTTTAGTAGGCTAAACAAGTTCAGAGCCCAAGTGTTTGTGGTTCGTTTGAGAGGTTACCAGTGGGAGATGAGGACCAGCAAGAGCTTTCAGGGCTGGCACCTTTAGTGTAGGAGCAATCCTTGGACGTTCGCAATTTCGGAGTTGAGCTCTGGCCAGATTGAGCAGGAGAGGCTGTGTACGTTGGAAGTTTTAGTAGGCTAAACAAGTTCAGAGCCCAAGTGTTTGTGGTTCGTTTGAGAGGTTACCAGTGGGAGATGAGGACCAGCAAGAGCTTTCAGGGCTGGCACCTTTAGTGTAGGAGCAATCGCTGGACGTTCGCAATTTCGGTGTTGAATTTTGGCCAGATTGAGCAGGAGAGGCTGTGTACGTTGGAAGTTTTAGTAGGCTAAACAAGTTCAGAGCCCAAGTGTTTGTGGTTCGTTTGAGAGGTTACCAGTGGGAGATGAGGACCAGCAAGAGCTTTCAGGGCTGGCACCTTTAGTGTAGGAGCAATCCCTGGACGTTCGCAATTTCGTTGGTGAATTTTGGCCAGATTGAGCAGGAGAGGCTGTGTACGTTGGAAGTTTTAGTAGGCTAAACAAGTTCAGAGCCCAAGTGTTTGTGGTTCGTTTGAGAGGTTACCAGTGGGAGATGAGGACCAGCAAGAGCTTTCAGGGCTGGCACCTTTAGTGTAGGAGCAATCCTTGGACGTTCACAATTTCGGTGTTGAATTTTGGCCGGATTGAGCAGGAGAGGCTGTGTACGTTGGAAGTTTTAGTAGGCTAAACAAGTTCAGAGCCCAAGTGTTTGTGGTTCGTTTGAGAGGTTACCAGTGGGAGATGAGGACCAGCAAGAGCTTTCAGGGCTGGCACCTTTAGTGTAGGAGCAATCGCTGGACGTTCGCAATGTCGGTGTTGAGCTCTGGCCAGATTGAGCAGGAGAGGCTGTGTACGTTGGAAGTTTTAGTAGGCTAAACAAGTTCAGAGCCCAAGTGTTTGTGGTTCGTTTGAGAGGTTACCAGTGGGAGATGAGGACCAGCAAGAGCTTTCAGGGCTGGCACCTTTAGTGTAGGAGCAATCCTTGGACGTTCGCAATGTCGGTGTTGAGCTCTGGCCAGATTGAGCAGGAGAGGCTGTGTACGTTGGAAGATTTAGTAGGCTAAACAAGTTCAGAGCCCAAGTGTTTGTGGTTCGTTTGAGAGGTTACCAGTGGGAGATGAGGAGCAGCAAGAGCTTTCAGGGCTGGCACCTTTAGTGTAGGAGCAATCGCTGGACGTTCGCAATGTCGGTGTTGAGCTCTGGCCAGATTAGAGAGGCTGTGTACGTTGGAAGTTTTAGTAGGCTAAACAAGTTCAGAGCCCAAGTGTTTGTGGTTCGTTTGAGAGGTTACCAGTGGGAGATGAGGACCAGCAAGAGCTTTCAGGGCTGGCACCTTTAGTGTAGGAGCAATCCCTGGACGTTCGCAATTTCGTTGGTGAATTTTGGCCAGATTGAGCAGGAGAGGCTGTGTACGTTGGAAGTTTTAGTAGGCTAAACAAGTTCAGAGCCCAAGTGTTTGTGGTTCGTTTGAGAGGTTACCAGTGGGAGATGAGGACCAGCAAGAGCTTTCAGGGCTGGCACCTTTAGTGTAGGAGCAATCCCTGGACGTTCGCAATTTCGTTGGTGAATTTTGGCCAGATTGAGCAGGAGAGGCTGTGTACGTTGGAAGTTTTAGTAGGCTAAACAAGTTCAGAGCCCAAGTGTTTGTGGTTCGTTTGAGAGGTTACCAGTGGGAGATGAGGACCAGCAAGAGCTTTCAGGGCTGGCACCTTTAGTGTAGGAGCAATCCTTGGACGTTCGCAATGTCGGTGTTGAGCTCTGGCCAGATTGAGCAGGAGAGGCTGTGTACGTTGGAAGTTTTAGTAGGCTAAACAAGTTCAGAGCCCAAGTGTTTGTGGTTCGTTTGAGAGGTTACCAGTGGGAGATGAGGACCAGCAAGAGCTTTCAGGGCTGGCACCTTTAGTGTAGGAGCAATCCTTGGACGTTCGCAATTTCGGAGTTGAGCTCTGGCCAGATTGAGCAGGAGAGGCTGTGTACGTTGGAAGTTTTAGTAGGCTAAACAAGTTCAGAGCCCAAGTGTTTGTGGTTCGTTTGAGAGGTTACCAGTGGGAGATGAGGACCAGCAAGAGCTTTCAGGGCTGGCACATTTAGTGTAGGAGCAATCCCTGGACGTTCGCAATTTCGGTGTTGAATTTTGGCCAGATTGAGCAGGAGAGGCTGTGTACGTTGGAAGTTTTAGTAGGCTAAACAAGTTCAGAGCCCAAATGTTTGTGGTTCATTTGAGAGGTTACCAGTGGGAGATGAGGACCAGCAAGAGCTTTCAGGGCTGGCACCTTTAGTGTAGGAGCAATCGCTGGACGTTCGCAATTTCGTTGGTGAATTTTGGCCAGATTGAGCAGGAGAGGCTGTGTACGTTGGAAGTTTTAGTAGGCTAAACAAGTTCAGAGCCCAAGTGTTTGTGGTTCGTTTGAGAGGTTACCAGTGGGAGATGAGGACCAGCAAGAGCTTTCAGGGCTGGCACCTTTAGTGTAGGAGCAATCCTTGGACGTTCGCAATTTCGGAGTTGAGCTCTGGCCAGATTGAGCAGGAGAGGCTGTGTACGTTGGAAGTTTTAGTAGGCTAAACAAGTTCAGAGCCCAAGTGTTTGTGGTTCGTTTGAGAGGTTACCAGTGGGAGATGAGGACCAGCAAGAGCTTTCAGGGCTGGCACCTTTAGTGTAGGAGCAATCCCTGGACGTTCGCAATTTCGGAGTTGAGCTCTGGCCAGATTGAGCAGGAGAGGCTGTGTACGTTGGAAGTTTTAGTAGGCTAAACAAGTTCAGAGCCCAAGTGTTTGTGGTTCGTTTGAGAGGTTACCAGTGGGAGATGAGGACCAGCAAGAGCTTTCAGGGCTGGCACCTTTAGTGTAGGAGCAATCCTTGGACGTTCGCAATGTCGGTGTTGAGCTCTGGCCAGATTGAGCAGGAGAGGCTGTGTACGTTGGAAGTTTTAGTAGGCTAAACAAGTTCAGAGCCCAAGTGTTTGTGGTTCGTTTGAGAGGTTACCAGTGGGAGATGAGGACCAGCAAGAGCTTTCAGGGCTGGCACCTTTAGTGTAGGAGCAATCCTTGGACGTTCGCAATTTCGGAGTTGAGCTCTGGCCAGATTGAGCAGGAGAGGCTGTGTACGTTGGAAGTTTTAGTAGGCTAAACAAGTTCAGAGCCCAAGTGTTTGTGGTTCGTTTGGGAGGTTACCAGTGGGAGATGAGGACCAGCAAGAGCTTTCAGGGCTGGCACATTTAGTGTAGGAGCAATCCCTGGACGTTCGCAATTTCGGTGTTGAATTTTGGCCAGATTGAGCAGGAGAGGCTGTGTACGTTGGAAGTTTTAGTAGGCTAAACAAGTTCAGAGCCCAAATGTTTGTGGTTCATTTGAGAGGTTACCAGTGGGAGATGAGGACCAGCAAGAGCTTTCAGGGCTGGCACCTTTAGTGTAGGAGCAATCGCTGGACGTTCGCAATTTCGTTGGTGAATTTTGGCCAGATTGAGCAGGAGAGGCTGTGTACGTTGGAAGTTTTAGTAGGCTAAACAAGTTCAGAGCCCAAGTGTTTGTGGTTCGTTTGAGAGGTTACCAGTGGGAGATGAGGACCAGCAAGAGCTTTCAGGGCTGGCACCTTTAGTGTAGGAGCAATCCTTGGACGTTCGCAATTTCGGAGTTGAGCTCTGGCCAGATTGAGCAGGAGAGGCTGTGTACGTTGGAAGTTTTAGTAGGCTAAACAAGTTCAGAGCCCAAGTGTTTGTGGTTCGTTTGAGAGGTTACCAGTGGGAGATGAGGACCAGCAAGAGCTTTCAGGGCTGGCACCTTTAGTGTAGGAGCAATCCCTGGACGTTCGCAATTTCGTTGGTGAATTTTGGCCAGATTGAGCAGGAGAGGCTGTGTACGTTGGAAGTTTTAGTAGGCTAAACAAGTTCAGAGCCCAAGTGTTTGTGGTTCGTTTGAGAGGTTACCAGTGGGAGATGAGGACCAGCAAGAGCTTTCAGGGCTGGCACCTTTAGTGTAGGAGCAATCCTTGGACGTTCGCAATGTCGGTGTTGAGCTCTGGCCAGATTGAGCAGGAGAGGCTGTGTACGTTGGAAGTTTTAGTAGGCTAAACAAGTTCAGAGCCCAAGTGTTTGTGGTTCGTTTGAGAGGTTACCAGTGGGAGATGAGGACCAGCAAGAGCTTTCAGGGCTGGCACCTTTAGTGTAGGAGCAATCCTTGGACGTTCACAATTTCGGTGTTGAGCTCTGGCCAGATTGAGCAGGAGAGGCTGTGTACGTTGGAAGTTTTAGTAGGCTAAACAAGTTCAGAGCCCAAGTGTTTGTGGTTCGTTTGAGAGGTTACCAGTGGGAGATGAGGAGCAGCAAGAGCTTTCAGGGCTGGCACCTTTAGTGTAGGAGCAATCGCTGGACGTTCGCAATTTCGGTGTTGAGCTCTGGCCAGATTGAGCAGGAGAGGCTGTGTACGTTGGAAGTTTTAGTAGGCTAAACAAGTTCAGAGCCCAAGTGTTTGTGGTTCGTTTCAGAGGTTACCAGTGGGAGATGAGGACCAGCAAGAGCTTTCAGGGCTGGCACCTTTAGTGTAGGAGCAATCCCTGGACGTTCGCAATTTCGTTGGTGAATTTTGGGCAGATTGAGCAGGAGAGGCTGTGTACGTTGGAAGTTTTAGTAGGCTAAACAAGTTCAGAGCCCAAGTGTTTGTGGTTCGTTTGAGAGGTTACCAGTGGGAGATGAGGACCAGCAAGAGCTTTCAGGGCTGGCACCTTTAGTGTAGGAGCAATCCCTGGACGTTCGCAATTTCGTTGGTGAATTTTGGCCAGATTGAGCAGGAGAGGCTGTGTACGTTGGAAGTTTTAGTAGGCTAAACAAGTTCAGAGCCCAAGTGTTTGTGGTTCGTTTGAGAGGTTACTAGTGGGAGATGAGGACCAGCAAGAGCTTTCAGGGCTGGCACCTTTAGTGTAGGAGCAATCCTTGGACGTTCGCAATGTCGGTGTTGAGCTCTGGCCAGATTGAGCAGGAGAGGCTGTGTACGTTGGAAGTTTTAGTAGGCTAAACAAGTTCAGAGCCCAAGTGTTTGTGGTTCGTTTGAGAGGTTACCAGTGGGAGATGAGGACCAGCAAGAGCTTTCAGGGCTGGCACCTTTAGTGTAGGAGCAATCCTTGGACGTTCGCAATTTCGGAGTTGAGCTCTGGCCAGATTGAGCAGGAGAGGCTGTGTACGTTGGAAGTTTTAGTAGGCTAAACAAGTTCAGAGCCCAAGTGTTTGTGGTTCGTTTGAGAGGTTACCAGTGGGAGATGAGGACCAGCAAGAGCTTTCAGGGCTGGCACCTTTAGTGTAGGAGCAATCGCTGGACGTTCGCAATTTCGGTGTTGAATTTTGGCCAGATTGAGCAGGAGAGGCTGTGTACGTTGGAAGTTTTAGTAGGCTAAACAAGTTCAGAGCCCAAGTGTTTGTGGTTCGTTTGAGAGGTTACCAGTGGGAGATGAGGACCAGCAAGAGCTTTCAGGGCTGGCACCTTTAGTGTAGGAGCAATCCCTGGACGTTCGCAATTTCGTTGGTGAATTTTGGCCAGATTGAGCAGGAGAGGCTGTGTACGTTGGAAGTTTTAGTAGGCTAAACAAGTTCAGAGCCCAAGTGTTTGTGGTTCGTTTGAGAGGTTACCAGTGGGAGATGAGGACCAGCAAGAGCTTTCAGGGCTGGCACCTTTAGTGTAGGAGCAATCCTTGGACGTTCACAATTTCGGTGTTGAGCTCTGGCCAGATTGAGCAGGAGAGGCTGTGTACGTTGGAAGTTTTAGTAGGCTAAACAAGTTCAGAGCCCAAGTGTTTGTGGTTCGTTTGAGAGGTTACCAGTGGGAGATGAGGACCAGCAAGAGCTTTCAGGGCTGGCACCTTTAGTGTAGGAGCAATCGCTGGACGTTCGCAATGTCGGTGTTGAGCTCTGGCCAGATTGAGCAGGGGAGGCTGTGTACGTTGGAAGTTTTAGTAGGCTAAACAAGTTCAGAGCCCAAGTGTTTGTGGTTCGTTTGAGAGGTTACCAGTGGGAGATGAGGACCAGCAAGAGCTTTCAGGGCTGGCACCTTTAGTGTAGGAGCAATCCTTGGACGTTCGCAATGTCGGTGTTGAGCTCTGGCCAGATTGAGCAGGAGAGGCTGTGTACGTTGGAAGATTTAGTAGGCTAAACAAGTTCAGAGCCCAAGTGTTTGTGGTTCGTTTGAGAGGTTACCAGTGGGAGATGAGGAGCAGCAAGAGCTTTCAGGGCTGGCACCTTTAGTGTAGGAGCAATCGCTGGACGTTCGCAATGTCGGTGTTGAGCTCTGGCCAGATTGAGCAGGAGAGGCTGTGTACGTTGGAAGTTTTAGTAGGCTAAACAAGTTCAGAGCCCAAGTGTTTGTGGTTCGTTTGAGAGGTTACCAGTGGGAGATGAGGACCAGCAAGAGCTTTCAGGGCTGGCACCTTTAGTGTAGGAGCAATCCCTGGACGTTCGCAATTTCGTTGGTGAATTTTGGCCAGATTGAGCAGGAGAGGCTGTGTACGTTGGAAGTTTTAGTAGGCTAAACAAGTTCAGAGCCCAAGTGTTTGTGGTTCGTTTGAGAGGTTACCAGTGGGAGATGAGGACCAGCAAGGGCTTTCAGGGCTGGCACCGTTAGTGTAGGAGCAATCCCTGGACGTTCGCAATTTCGTTGGTGAATTTTGGCCAGATTGAGCAGGAGAGGCTGTGTACGTTGGAAGTTTTAGTAGGCTAAACAAGTTCAGAGCCCAAGTGTTTGTGGTTCGTTTGAGAGGTTACCAGTGGGAGATGAGGACCAGCAAGAGCTTTCAGGGCTGGCACCTTTAGTGTAGGAGCAATCCTTGGACGTTCGCAATGTCGGTGTTGAGCTCTGGCCAGATTGAGCAGGAGAGGCTGTGTACGTTGGAAGTTTTAGTAGGCTAAACAAGTTCAGAGCCCAAGTGTTTGTGGTTCGTTTGAGAGGTTACCAGTGGGAGATGAGGACCAGCAAGAGCTTTCAGGGCTGGCACCTTTAGTGTAGGAGCAATCCTTGGACGTTCGCAATTTCGGAGTTGAGCTCTGGCCAGATTGAGCAGGAGAGGCTGTGTACGTTGGAAGTTTTAGTAGGCTAAACAAGTTCAGAGCCCAAGTGTTTGTGGTTCGTTTGAGAGGTTACCAGTGGGAGATGAGGACCAGCAAGAGCTTTCAGGGCTGGCACATTTAGTGTAGGAGCAATCCCTGGACGTTCGCAATTTCGGTGTTGAATTTTGGCCAGATTGAGCAGGAGAGGCTGTGTACGTTGGAAGTTTTAGTAGGCTAAACAAGTTCAGAGCCCAAATGTTTGTGGTTCATTTGAGAGGTTACCAGTGGGAGATGAGGACCAGCAAGAGCTTTCAGGGCTGGCACCTTTAGTGTAGGAGCAATCGCTGGACGTTCGCAATTTCGTTGGTGAATTTTGGCCAGATTGAGCAGGAGAGGCTGTGTACGTTGGAAGTTTTAGTAGGCTAAACAAGTTCAGAGCCCAAGTGTTTGTGGTTCGTTTGAGAGGTTACCAGTGGGAGATGAGGACCAGCAAGAGCTTTCAGGGCTGGCACCTTTAGTGTAGGAGCAATCCTTGGACGTTCGCAATTTCGGAGTTGAGCTCTGGCCAGATTGAGCAGGAGAGGCTGTGTACGTTGGAAGTTTTAGTAGGCTAAACAAGTTCAGAGCCCAAGTGTTTGTGGTTCGTTTGAGAGGTTACCAGTGGGAGATGAGGACCAGCAAGAGCTTTCAGGGCTGGCACCTTTAGTGTAGGAGCAATCCCTGGACGTTCGCAATTTCGGAGTTGAGCTCTGGCCAGATTGAGCAGGAGAGGCTGTGTACGTTGGAAGTTTTAGTAGGCTAAACAAGTTCAGAGCCCAAGTGTTTGTGGTTCGTTTGAGAGGTTACCAGTGGGAGATGAGGACCAGCAAGAGCTTTCAGGGCTGGCACCTTTAGTGTAGGAGCAATCGCTGGACGTTCGCAATGTCGGTGTTGAGCTCTGGCCAGATTGAGCAGGAGAGGCTGTGTACGTTGGAAGTTTTAGTAGGCTAAACAAGTTCAGAGCCCAAGTGTTTGTGGTTCGTTTGAGAGGTTACCAGTGGGAGATGAGGACCAGCAAGAGCTTTCAGGGCTGGCACCTTTAGTGTAGGAGCAATCCTTGGACGTTCGCAATGTCGGTGTTGAGCTCTGGCCAGATTGAGCAGGAGAGGCTGTGTACGTTGGAAGTTTTAGTAGGCTAAACAAGTTCAGAGCCCAAGTGTTTGTGGTTCGTTTGAGAGGTTACCAGTGGGAGATGAGGACCAGCAAGAGCTTTCAGGGCTGGCACATTTAGTGTAGGAGCAATCCCTGGACGTTCGCAATTTCGGTGTTGAATTTTGGCCAGATTGAGCAGGAGAGGCTGTGTACGTTGGAAGTTTTAGTAGGCTAAACAAGTTCAGAGCCCAAATGTTTGTGGTTCATTTGAGAGGTTACCAGTGGGAGATGAGGACCAGCAAGAGCTTTCAGGGCTGGCACCTTTAGTGTAGGAGCAATCGCTGGACGTTCGCAATTTCGTTGGTGAATTTTGGCCAGATTGAGCAGGAGAGGCTGTGTACGTTGGAAGTTTTAGTAGGCTAAACAAGTTCAGAGCCCAAGTGTTTGTGGTTCGTTTGAGAGGTTACCAGTGGGAGATGAGGACCAGCAAGAGCTTTCAGGGCTGGCACCTTTAGTGTAGGAGCAATCCTTGGACGTTCGCAATTTCGGAGTTGAGCTCTGGCCAGATTGAGCAGGAGAGGCTGTGTACGTTGGAAGTTTTAGTAGGCTAAACAAGTTCAGAGCCCAAGTGTTTGTGGTTCGTTTGAGAGGTTACCAGTGGGAGATGAGGACCAGCAAGAGCTTTCAGGGCTGGCACCTTTAGTGTAGGAGCAATCCTTGGACGTTCGCAATGTCGGTGTTGAGCTCTGGCCAGATTGAGCAGGAGAGGCTGTGTACGTTGGAAGTTTTAGTAGGCTAAACAAGTTCAGAGCCCAAGTGTTTGTGGTTCGTTTGAGAGGTTACCAGTGGGAGATGAGGACCAGCAAGAGCTTTCAGGGCTGGCACCTTTAGTGTAGGAGCAATCGCTGGACGTTCGCAATGTCGGTGTTGAGCTCTGGCCAGATTGAGCAGGAGAGGCTGTGTACGTTGGAAGTTTTAGTAGGCTAAACAAGTTCAGAGCCCAAGTGTTTGTGGTTCGTTTCAGAGGTTACCAGTGGGAGATGAGGACCAGCAAGAGCTTTCAGGGCTGGCACCTTTAGTGTAGGAGCAATCCTTGGACGTTCGCAATTTCGTTGGTGAATTTTGGCCAGATTGAGCAGGAGAGGCTGTGTACGTTGGAAGTTTTAGTAGGCTAAACAAGTTCAGAGCCCAAGTGTTTGTGGTTCGTTTGAGAGGTTACCAGTGGGAGATGAGGACCAGCAAGAGCTTTCAGGGCTGGCACCTTTAGTGTAGGAGCAATCCTTGGACGTTCGCAATTTCGGAGTTGAGCTCTGGCCAGATTGAGCAGGAGAGGCTGTGTACGTTGGAAGTTTTAGTAGGCTAAACAAGTTCAGAGCCCAAGTGTTTGTGGTTCGTTTGAGAGGTTACCAGTGGGAGATGAGGACCAGCAAGAGCTTTCAGGGCTGGCACCTTTAGTGTAGGAGCAATCGCTGGACGTTCGCAATGTCGGTGTTGAGCTCTGGCCAGATTGAGCAGGAGAGGCTGTGTACGTTGGAAGTTTTAGTAGGCTAAACAAGTTCAGAGCCCAAGTGTTTGTGGTTCGTTTGAGAGGTTACCAGTGGGAGATGAGGACCAGCAAGAGCTTTCAGGGCTGGCACCTTTAGTGTAGGAGCAATCCTTGGACGTTCGCAATGTCGGTGTTGAGCTCTGGCCAGATTGAGCAGGAGAGGCTGTGTACGTTGGAAGATTTAGTAGGCTAAACAAGTTCAGAGCCCAAGTGTTTGTGGTATGAGAGGTTACCAGTGGGAGATGAGGACCAGCAAGAGCTTTCAGGGCTGGCACCTTTAGTGTAGGAGCAATCCTGGACGTTCGCAATTTCGTTGGTGAATTTGGCCAGATTGAGCAGGAGAGGCTGTGTACGTTGGAAGTTTTAGTAGGCTAAACAAGTTCAGAGCCCAAGTGTTTGTGGTTCGTTTGAGAGGTTACAGTGGGAGATGAGGACCAGCAAGAGCTTTCAGGGCTGGCACCTTTAGTGTAGGAGCAATCCTTGGACGTTCGCAATGTCGGTGTTGAGCTCTGGCCAGATTGAGCAGGAGAGGCTGTGTACGTTGGAAGTTTTAGTAGGCTAAACAAGTTCAGAGCCCAAGTGTTTGTGGTTCGTTTGAGAGGTTACCAGTGGGAGATGAGGACCAGCAAGAGCTTTCAGGGCTGGCACCTTTAGTGTAGGAGCAATCCTTGGACGTTCGCAATTTCGGAGTTGAGCTCTGGCCAGATGAGCAGGAGAGGCTGTGTACGTTGGAAGTTTTAGTAGGCTAAACAAGTTCAGAGCCCAAGTGTTTGTGGTTCGTTTGAGAGGTTACCAGTGGGAGATGAGGACCAGCAAGAGCTTTCAGGGCTGGCACATTTAGTGTAGGAGCAATCCCTGGACGTTCACAATTTCGGTGTTGAATTTGGCCAGATTGAGCAGGAGAGGCTGTGTACGTTGGAAGTTTTAGTAGGCTAAACAAGTTCAGAGCCCAAATGTTTGTGGTTCATTTGAGAGGTTACCAGTGGGAGATGAGGACCAGCAAGAGCTTTCAGGGCTGGCACCTTTAGTGTAGGAGCAATCGCTGGACGTTCGCAATTTCGTTGGTGAATTTTGGCCAGATTGAGCAGGAGAGGCTGTGTACGTTGGAAGTTTTAGTAGGCTAAACAAGTTCAGAGCCCAAGTGTTTGTGGTTCGTTTGAGAGGTTACCAGTGGGAGATGAGGACCAGCAAGAGCTTTCAGGGCTGGCACCTTTAGTGTAGGAGCAATCCTTGGACGTTCGCAATTTCGGAGTTGAGCTCTGGCCAGATTGAGCAGGAGAGGCTGTGTACGTTGGAAGTTTTAGTAGGCTAAACAAGTCAGAGCCCAAGTGTTTGTGGTTCGTTTGAGAGGTTACCAGTGGGAGATGAGGACCAGCAAGAGCTTTCAGGGCTGGCACCTTTAGTGTAGGAGCAATCCCTGGACGTTCGCAATTTCGTTGGTGAATTTGGCCAGATTGAGCAGGAGAGGCTGTGTACGTTGGAAGTTTTAGTAGGCTAAACAAGTTCAGAGCCCAAGTGTTTGTGGTTCGTTGAGAGGTTACCAGTGGAGATGAGGACCAGCAAGAGCTTTCAGGGCTGGCACCTTTAGTGTAGGAGCAATCCTTGGACGTTCGCAATGTCGGTGTTGAGCTCTGGCCAGATTGAGCAGGAGAGGCTGTGTACGTTGGAAGTTTTAGTAGGCTAAACAAGTTCAGAGCCCAAGTGTTTGTGGTTCGTTTGAGAGGTTACCAGTGGGAGATGAGGACCAGCAAGAGCTTTCAGGGCTGGCA
The DNA here is from genome assembly GCF_030936135.1 of Gavia stellata. NCBI lineage: Eukaryota > Metazoa > Chordata > Aves > Gaviiformes > Gaviidae > Gavia > Gavia stellata. Next base: position 22,678 of record NW_026776429.1, read on the forward strand.
CCTTTAGTGTAGGAGCAATCCTTGGACGTTCGCAATTTCGGAGTTGAGCTCTGGCCAGATTGAGCAGGAGAGGCTGTGTACGTTGGAAGTTTTAGTAGGCTAAACAAGTTCAGAGCCCAAGTGTTTGTGATTCGTTTGAGAGGTTACCAGTGGGAGATGAGGACCAGCAAGAGCTTTCAGGGCTGGCACCTTTAGTGTAGGAGCAATCCCTGGACGTTCGCAATTTCGGTGTTGAATTTTGGCCAGATTGAGCAGGAGAGGCTGTGTACGTTGGAAGTTTTAGTAGGCTAAACAAGTTCAGAGCCCAAATGTTTGTGGTTCTTTGAGAGGTTACCAGTGGGAGATGAGGACCAGCAAGAGCTTTCAGGGCTGGCCACCTTTAAGTGTAGGAGCAATCGCTGGACGTTCGCAATTTCGGTGGTGAGCTCTGCCAGATTGAGCAGGAGAGGCTGTGTACGTTGGAAGTTTTAGTAGGCTAAACAAGTTCAGAGCCCAAGTGTTTGTGGTTCGTTTGAGAGGTTACCAGTGGGAGATGAGGACCAGCAAGAGCTTTCAGGGCTGGCACCTTTAATGTAGGAGCAATCGCTGGACGTTCGCAATTTCGGTGTAGAGCTTTGGCCCGATTGAGCAGGAGAGGCTGTGTACGTTGGAAGTTTTAGTAGCCTAAACAAGTTCAGAGCCCAAGTGTTTGTGGTTCCTTTTAGAGGTTACCAGTAGGAGATGAGGACCAGCATGAGCTTTCAGGGCTGGCACCTTTAGTGTAGGAGCAATCGCTGGACGTTCACAATTTCGTTGTTGAGCTCTGACGTGAATTAGCGAAACGAAGCGATCATACGTCTGGACCTTTGCGTGTCTAAACAAGTTCAGAGCCCAAGGGTTTGTGGTTCGTTTGAGAGGTTCCAGTGGGAGATGAGGACCAGCAAGAGCTTTCACGGCTGGCACCTTAGTGTAGGAGCAATCGCTGGACGTTCGCAATTTCGGTGTTGAGCTCTGGCCAGATTGAGCAGGAGAGCCTGGGTACGTTGGAAGTTTTAGTAGCCAAAACAAGTTCAGAACCCAAGGTTTGTCGGTTCGTTTTAGAGGTTACCAGTGGGAGATGAGGACCAGCAAGAGCTTTCAGGGCTGGCACCTTTAGTGTAGGAGCAATCGCTGGACGTTCGCAATTTCGGTGTTGAGCTCTGACGTGAATTAATGAAAGGAAGCGATGACACATCTTGACCTTTTAGTGTCTAAACAAGTTCAGAGCCCAAGTGTTTGTGGTTCGTTTGAGAGGTTACCAGTGGGAGATGAGGACCAGCAACCGCTTTCAGGGCTGGCACCTTTAGTGTAAGAGCAGTCGCTGGATTTTCTCAATTAGTATGTTGAGCCTGACGTTAATTAGTGAAAGGAAGCAGGCATACGTCTGGACCTTTGATTGTCTAACAAGTTCAGAGCCCAAGTGTTTGTGGTTCGTTTGAGAGGTTACCAGTGGGAGATGAGGACCAGCAACACCTTTCAGGGCTGGCACCTTTAGTGTAGGAGCAATCGCTGACGTTCACAATTTCTGTGTAGAGCTCTGGCCAGATTGAGCAGGAGAGTATGAGTACGTTGGAAGTTTTAGTAGCCTAAACAAGTTCAGAGCCAAGTGTTTGTGGTTCGTTTGAGAGGTTACCAGTGGGAGATGAGGACCAGCAAGAGCTTTCAGGGCTGGCACCTTTAGTGTAGGAGCAATCGCTGGATGTTCGCAATTTCGGTGTTGAGCTCTGACCTGAATTAAAGAAAGGAAGCGATGACACGTCTGGACCTTTGAGTGTCTAAACAAGTTCAGAGCCCAAGGGTTTGTGGTTCGTTTGAGAGGTTACCAGTGGGAGATGAGGACCAGCAAGAGCTTTCAGGGCTGGCACCTTTAGTGTAAGAGCAGTCGCTGGATGTTCGCAATTTCGGTGTTGAGCTCTGGCCAGATTGAGCAGGAGAGGCTGGGTATGTTGGAAGTTTTAGTAGCCTAAACAAGTTCAGAGCCCAAGTGTTTGTGGTTCGTTGAGAGGTTACCAGTGGGAGATGAGGACCAGCAAGAGCTTTCAGGGCTGGCACCTTTAGTGTAGAAGCAATCGCTGGACGTTTGCAATTTTGGTGTAGAGCTCTGGCCAGATTGAGCAGGAGAGTTTGTATATGCTGGAAGTTTTAGTAGCCTAAACAAGTTCAGAGCCCAAGTGTTTGTGGTTCGTTTGAGAGGTTAGCAGTGGGAGATGAGGAGCAGCAAGAGCTTTCAGGGCTGGCACCTTTAGTGTAGGAGCAATCGCTGGACGTTCGCAATTTCGGTGTTGAGCTCTGACGTGAATTAACGAAGGAAGCGATGATACATCTGGACCTTTGAGTGTCTAAACAAGTTCGACCCAAGTGTTTGTGGTTCGTTTGAGAGGTTACCAGTGGGAGATGAGGACCAGCAAGAGCTTTCAGGGCTGGCACCTTTAGTGTAGGAGCAATCGCTGGACGTTCGCAATTTCGGTGTTGAGCTCTGGCCAGATTGAGCAGGAGAGCGTGGGTACGTTGGAAGTTTTAGTAGCCTAAACAAGTTCAGAGCCCAAGTGTTTGTGGTTCGTTTGAGAGGTTACCAGTGGGAGATGAGGACCAGCAACAGCTTTCAGGGCTGGCACCTTTATGTGGGAGCAGTTGCTGGACGTTCGCAATTTCGGTGTTGAGCTCTGGCAGTTTGAGCAGGAGAGGCTGGGTACGTTGGAAGTTTTAGTAGCCTAAACAAGTTCAGAGCCCAAGTGTTTGTGGTTCGTTTCAGAGGTTACCAGTGGAGATGAGGACCAGCAAGAGCTTTCAGGGCTGGCACCTTTAGTGTAGGAGCAATCGCTGGACGTTCGCAATTTCGGTGTTGAGCTCTGACTTGAATTAACAAAAGGAAGCGATGATACGTCTGGACCTTTGAGTGTCTAAACAAGTTCAGAGCCAAGTGTTTGTGGTTCGTTTGAGAGGTTACCAGTGGGAGATGAGGACCAGCAAGAGCTTTCAGGGCTGCCCCCTTTACAGTAGGAGCAATCGCTGGACGTTCTCAATTTCGGTGTTGAGCTCTGACCTGAATAAGCAGAAGGAATTGATGATATGTCTGGACCTTTGAGTGTCTAAACAAGTTCAGAGCCCAAGTGTTTGTGGTTCGTTTGAGAGGTTACCAGTGGGAGATGAGGACCAGCAAGAGCTTTCAGGGCTGGCACCTTTAGTGTAGGAGCAATGGCTGGACGTTCGCAATTTCGGTGTTGAGCTCTGACGTGAATTAACGAAAGGAAGCGATGATACGTCTGGACCTTTGAGTGTCTAAACAAGTTCAGAGCCCAAGGGTTTGTGGTTCGTTTGAGAGGTTACCAGTGGGAGATGAGGAGCAGCAAGAGCTTTCAGGGCTGGCACCTTTAGTGTAGGAGCAATCACTGGACGTTCGCAATTTCGGTGTTGAGCTCTGGCCAGATTGAGCAGGAGAGGCTGGGTACGTTGGAAGTTTAGTAGCCTAAACAAGTTCAGAGCCCAAGTGTTTGTGGTTCGTTTGAGAGGTTACAATGGGAGATGAGGACCAGCAACAGCTTTCAGGGCTGGCACCTTTAATGTAGGAGCAATTTCTGGATGTTCGCAATTTCGGTGTGAGCTCTGGCCAGTTTGAGCAGGAGAGGCTGTGTACGTTGGAAGATTTTAGTAGCCTAAACAAGTGAGAGCCCAAGTGTTTGTGGTTCGTATGAGGGGTTACCAGTGGGAGATGAGGACCAGCAAGAGCTTTCAGGGCTGGCACCTTTAATGTAGGAGCAATCGCTGGACGTTCACAATTTCTGTGTAGAGCTTTGGCCAGATTGAGCAGGAGAGGCTGTGTACGTTGGAAGTTTTAGTAGCCTAAACAAGTTCAGAGCACAAGTGTTTGTGCTTCCTTTTAGAGGTTACAAGTGGGAGATGAGGACCAGCATGAGCTTTCAGGGCTGGCACCTTTAGTGTAGGAGCAATCGCTGGACGTTCGCAATATCGGTGTTGAGCTCTGGCCAGATTGAGCAGGAGAGCCTGGTACGTTGGAAGTTTTAGTAGCCTAAACAAGTTCAGAGCCCAAGTGTTTGTGGTTCGTTTGAGAGGTTACCAGTGGGAGATGAGGAACAGCAAGAGCTTTCAGGGCTGGCCCCTTTACAGTAGGAGCAATCGCTGGACGTTCTCAATTTCGGTGTTGAGCTCTGACGTGAATAAGCAGAAGGAATTGATGATATGTCTGGACCTTTGAGTGTCTAAACAAGTTCAGAGCCCAAGTGTTTGTGGTTCGTTTTAGAGGTTACCAGTGGGAGATGAGGACCAGCAACAGCTTTCAGGGCTGGCACCTTTAATGTAGGAGCAATTTCTGGATGTTCGCAATTTCGGTGTTGAGCTCTGGCCAGTTTGAGCAGGAGAGGCTGTGTACGTTGGAAGATTTTAGTAGCCTAAACAAGTTGAGAGCCCAAGTGTTTGTGGTTCGTATGAGGGGTTACCAGTGGGAGATGAGGACCAGCAAGAGCTTTCAGGGCTGGCACCTTTAATGTAGGAGCAATCGCTGGACGTTCACAATTTCTGTGTAGAGCTTTGGCCAGATTGAGCAGGAGAGGCTGTGTACGTTGGAAGTTTTAGTAGCCTAAACAAGTTCAGAGCACAAGTGTTTGTGCTTCCTTTTAGAGGTTACAAGTGGGAGATGAGGACCAGCATGAGCTTTCAGGGCTGGCACCTTTAGTGTAGGAGCAATCGCTGGACGTTCGCAATATCGGTGTTGAGCTCTGGCCAGATTGAGCAGGAGAGCCTGGGTACGTTGGAAGTTTTAGTAGCCTAAACAAGTTCAGAGCCCAAGTGTTTGTGGTTCGTTTGAGAGGTTACCAGTGGAGATGAGGAACAGCAAGAGCTTTCAGGGCTGGCCCCTTTACAGTAGGAGCAATCGCTGGACGTTCTCAATTTCGGTGTTGAGCTCTGACGTGAATAAGCAGAAGGAATTGATGATATGTCTGGACCTTTGAGTGTCTAAACAAGTTCAGAGCCCAAGTGTTTGTGGTTCGTTTTAGAGGTTACCAGTGGGAGATGAGGACCAGCAACAGCTTTCAGGGCTGGCACCTTTAATGTAGGAGCAATCGCTGGACGTTCGCAATTTCGGTGTAGAGCTTTGGCCCGATTGAGCAGGAGAGGCTGTGTACGTTGGAAGTTTTAGTAGCCTAAACAAGTTCAGAGCCCAAGTGTTTGTGGTTCCTTTTAGAGGTTACCAGTGGGAGATGAGGACCAGCATGAGCTTTCAGGGCTGGCACCTTTAGTGTAGGAGCAATCGCTGGACGTTCACAATTTCGTTGTTGAGCTCTGACGTGAATTAGCGAAACGAAGCGATCATACGTCTGGACCTTTGCGTGTCTAAACAAGTTCAGAGCCCAAGGGTTTGTGGTTCGTTTGAGAGGTTACCAGTGGGAGATGAGGACCAGCAAGAGCTTTCACGGCTGGCACCTTTAGTGTAGGAGCAATCGCTGGACGTTCGCAATTTCGGTGTTGAGCTCTGGCCAGATTGAGCAGGAGAGCTGGGTACGTTGGAAGTTTTAGTAGCCAAAACAAGTTCAGAACCCAAGGGTTTGTGGTTCGTTTTAGAGGTTACCAGTGGGAGATGAGGACCAGCAAGAGCTTTCAGGGCTGGCACCTTTAGTGTAGGAGCAATCGCTGGACGTTCGCAATTTCGGTGTTGAGCTCTGACGTGAATTAATGAAAGGAAGCGATGACACATCTGGACCTTTTAGTGTCTAAACAAGTTCAGAGCCCAAGTGTTTGTGGTTCGTTTGAGAGGTTACCAGTGGGAGATGAGGACCAGCAACCGCTTTCAGGGCTGGCACCTTTAGTGTAAGAGCAGTCGCTGGATTTTCTCAATTAGTATGTTGAGCTCTGACGTTAATTAGTGAAGGAAGCGGGCATACGTCTGGACCTTTGATTGTCTAAACAAGTTCAGAGCCCAAGTGTTTGTGGTTCGTTTGAGAGGTTACCAGTGGGAGATGAGGACCAGCAACACCTTTCAGGGCTGGCACCTTTAGTGTAGGAGCAATCGCTGGACGTTCACAATTTCTGTGTAGAGCTCTGGCCAGATTGAGCAGGAGAGGATGAGTACGTTGGAAGTTTTAGTAGCCTAAACAAGTTCAGAGCCCAAGTGTTTGTGGTTCGTTTGAGAGGTTACCAGTGGGAGATGAGGACCAGCAAGAGCTTTCAGGGCTGCCCCCTTTACAGTAGGAGCAATCGCTGGACGTTCTCAATTTCGGTGTTGAGCTCTGACCTGAATAAGCAGAAGGATTGATGATATGTCTGGACCTTTGAGTGTATAAACAAGTTCAGATCCCAAGTGTTTGTGGTTCGTTTTAGAGGTTACCAGTGGGAGATGAGGACCAGCAAGAGCTTTCAGGGCTGGCACCTTTAGTGTAGGAGCAATGGCTGGACGTTCGCAATTTCGGTGTTGAGCTCTGACGTGAATTAACGAAAGGAAGCGATGATACGTCTGGACCTTTGAGTGTCTAAACAAGTTCAGAGCCAAGGGTTTGTGGTTCGTTTGAGAGGTTACCAGTGGGAGATGAGGAGCAGCAAGAGCTTTCAGGGCTGGCACCTTTAGTGTAGGAGCAATCACTGGACGTTCGCAATTTCGGTGTTGAGCTCTGGCCAGATTGAGCAGGAGAGGCTGGGTACGTTGGAAGTTTTAGTAGCCTAAACAAGTTCAGAGCCCAAGTGTTTGTGGTTCGTTTGAGAGGTTACCAGTGGGAGATGAGGACCAGCAAGAGCTTTCAGGGCTGGCACCTTTAGTGTAGGAGCAATCGCTGGACGTTCGCAATTTCGGTGTTGAGCTCTGGCCAGTTTGAGCAGGAGAGGCTGTGTACGTTGGAAGATTTTAGTAGCCTAAACAAGTTGAGAGCCCAAGTGTTTGTGGTTCGTATGAGAGGTTACCAGTGGGAGATGAGGACCAGCAAGAGCTTTCAGGGCTGGCACCTTTAATGTAGGAGCAATCGCTGGACGTTCGCAATTTCTGTGTAGAGCTTTGGCCAGATTGAGCAGGAGAGGCTGTGTACGTTGGAAGTTTTAGTAGCCTAAACAAGTTCAGAGCCCAAGGGTTTGTGGTTCCTTTTAGAGGTTACCAGTGGGAGATGAGGACCAGCATGAGCTTTCAGGGCTGGCACCTTTAGTGTAGGAGCAATCGCTGGACGTTCGCAATTTCCGTCTTGAGCTCTGACGTGAATTAGCGAAAGGAAGCGATGATACGTCAGGACCTTTGAGTGTCTAAACAAGTCAGAGCCCAAGGGTTTGTGGTTCGTTTGAGAGGTTACCAGTGGGAGATGAGGACCAGCAAGAGCTTTCAGGGCTGGCACCTTTAGTGTAGGAGCAATCGCTGGACGTTCGCAATTTCGGTGTTGAGCTCTGACCTGAATAAGCAGAAGGAATTGATGATATGTCTGGACCTTTGAGTGTCTAAACAAGTTCAGAGGCCAAGTGTTTGTGGTTCGTTTGAGAGGTTACCAGTGGGAGATGAGGACCAGCAAGAGCTTTCAGGGCTGGCACCTTTAGTGTAGGAGCAATCGCTGGACGTTCGCAATTTCGGTGTAGAGCTCTGACGTGAAATAGCGAAAGGAAACGATGACACGTCTGGACCTTTGAGTGTCTAAACAAGTTCAGAGCCCAAGTGTTTGTGGTTCGTTGAGAGGTTACCAGTGGGAGATGAGGACCAGCAACAGCTTTCAGGGCTGGCACCTTTAGTGTAGGAGCAATCGCTGGACGTTCTCAATTTCGGTGTTGAGCTCTGGCCAGTTGAGCAGGAGAGGCTGGGCACGTTGGAAGTTTTAGTAGCCTAAACAAGTTCAGAGCCCAAGTGTTTGTGGTTCGTTTTAGAGGTTACCAGTGAGAGATGAGGAGCAGCAACAGCATTCAGTGTTGGCACCTTTAGTGTAGGAGCAATCGCTGGACGTTCGCAATTTCGGTTTTGAGCTCTGACGTCAATTAGCGAAAGGAAGAGATGATACGTCTGGACCTTTGAGTGTCTAAACAAGTTCAGAGCCCAAGTGGTTGTGGTTCGTTTGAGAGGTTACCAGTGGGAGATGAGGACCAGCAAGAGCTTTCAGGGCTGGCACCTTTAGTGTAGGAGCAATCGCTGGACGTTCGCAATATCGGTGTTGAGCTCTGGCCAGATTGAGCAGGAGAGCCTGCGTACGTTGGAAGTTTTAGTAGCCTAAACAAGTTCAGAGCCCAAGTGCTTGTGGTTCGTTTGAGAGGTTACCAGTGGGAGATGAGGACCAGCAAGAGCTTTCAGGGCTGGCACCTTTAGTGTAGGAGCAATTGCTGGACGTTCGCAATTTCCGTGTTGAGCTCTGACGTAAAATATCGAAAGGAAACGATGACACGTCTGGACCTTTGAGTGTCTAAACAAGTTCAGAGCCCAAGTGTTTGTGGTTCGTTTGAGAGGTTACCAGTGGGAGATGAGGACCAGCAAGAGCTTTCAGGGCTGGCACCTTTAGTGTAGGAGCAATCGCTGGACGTTCGCAATATCGGTGTTGAGCTCTGGCCAGATTGAGCAGGAGAGCCTGGGTACGTTGGAAGTTTTAGTAGCCTAAACAAGTTCAGAGCCCAAGTGTTTGTGGTTCGTTTGAGAGGTTACCAGTGGGAGATGAGGAACAGCAAGAGCTTTCAGGGCTGGCCCCTTTACAGTAGGAGCAATCGCTGGACGTTCTCAATTTCGGTGTTGAGCTCTGACGTGAATAAGCAGAAGGAATTGATGATATGTCTGGACCTTTGAGTGTCTAAACAAGTTCAGAGCCCAAGTGTTTGTGGTTCGTTTTAGAGGTTACCAGTGGGAGATGAGGACCAGCAAGAGCTTTCAGGGCTGGCACCTTTAATGTAGGAGCAATCGCTGGACGTTCGCAATTTCGGTGTAGAGCTTTGGCCCGATTGAGCAGGAGAGGCTGTGTACGTTGGAAGTTTTAGTAGCCTAAACAAGTTCAGAGCCCAAGTGTTTGTGGTTCCTTTTAGAGGTTACCAGTGGGAGATGAGGACCAGCATGAGCTTTCAGGGCTGGCACCTTTAGTGTAGGAGCAATCGCTGGACGTTCGCAATTTCGGTGTTGAGCTCTGACGTGAATTAGCGAAACGAAGCGATCATACGTCTGGACCTTTTAGTGTCTAAACAAGTTCAGAGCCCAAGTGTTTGTGGTTCGTTTGAGAGGTTACCAGTGGGAGATGAGGACCAGCAACCGCTTTCAGGGCTGGCACCTTTAGTGTAAGAGCAGTCGCTGGATTTTCTCAATTAGTATGTTGAGCTCTGACGTTAATTAGTGAAAGGAAGCGGGCTTACGTCTGGACCTTTGATTGTCTAAACAAGTTCAGAGCCCAAGTGTTTGTGGTTCGTTTGAGAGGTTACCATTGGGAGATGAGGACCAGCAAGAGCTTTCAGGGCTGGCACCTTTAGTGTAGGAGCAATCGCTGGACGTTCACAATTTCTGTGTAGAGCTCTGGCCAGATTGAGCAGGAGAGGATGAGTACGTTGGAAGTTTTAGTAGCCTAAACAAGTTCAGAGCCCAAGTGTTTGTGGTTCGTTTGAGAGGTTACCAGTGGGAGATGAGGACCAGCAAGAGCTTTCAGGGCTGGCACCTTTCGTGTAGGAGCAATCGCTGGATGTTCGCAATTTCGGTGTTGAGCTCTGACCTGAATTAAAGAAAGGAAGCGATGACACGTCTGGACCTTTGAGTGTCTAAACAAGTTCAGAGCCCAAGGGTTTGTGGTTCGTTTGAGAGGTTACCAGTGGGAGATGAGGACCAGCAAGAGCTTTCAGGGCTGGCACCTTTAGTGTAAGAGCAGTCGCTGGATGTTCGCAATTTCGGTGTTGAGCTCTGGCCAGATTGAGCAGGAGAGGCTGGGTATGTTGGAAGTTTTAGTAGCCTAAACAAGTTCAGAGCCCAAGTGTTTGTGGTTCGTTTGAGAGGTTACCAGTGGGAGATGAGGACCAGCAACAGCTTTCAGGGCTGGCACCTTTAGTGTAGAAGCAATCGCTGGACGTTTGCAATTTTGGTGTAGAGCTCTGGCCAGATTGAGCAGGAGAGTTTGTATATGCTGGAAGTTTAGTAGCCTAAACAAGTTCAGAGCCAAGTGTTTGTGGTTCGTTTGAGAGGTTACCAGTGGGAGATGAGGACCAGCAACAGCTTTCAGGGCTGGCACCTTTAATGTGGGAGCAGTTGCTGGACGTTCGCAATTTCGGTGTTGAGCTCTGGCCAGTTTGAGCAGGAGAGGCTGGGTACGTTGGAAGTTTTAGTAGCCTAAACAAGTTCAGAGCCCAAGTGTTTGTGGTTCGTTTGAGAGGTTACCAGTGGGAGATGAGGACCAGCAAGAGCTTTCAGGGCTGGCACCTTTAGTGTAGGAGCAATGGCTGGACGTTCGCAATTTCGGTGTTGAGCTCTGACGTGAATTAACGAAAGGAAGCGATGATACGTCTGGACCTTTGAGTGTCTAAACAAGTTCAGAGCCCAAGGGTTTGTGGTTCGTTTGAGAGGTTACCAGTGGGAGATGAGGAGCAGCAAGAGCTTTCAGGGCTGGCACCTTTAGTGTAGGAGCAATCACTGGACGTTCGCAATTTCGGTGTTGAGCTCTGGCCAGATTGAGCAGGAGAGGCTGGGTACGTTGGAAGTTTTAGTAGCCTAAACAAGTTCAGAGCCCAAGTGTTTGTGGTTCGTTTGAGAGGTTACCAATGGGAGATGAGGACCAGCAACAGCTTTCAGGGCTGGCACCTTTAATGTAGGAGCAATTTCTGGACGTTCGCAATTTCGGTGTTGAGCTCTGGCCAGTTTGAGCAGGAGAGGCTGTGTACGTTGGAAGATTTTAGTAGCCTAAACAAGTTGAGAGCCCAAGTGTTTGTGGTTCGTATGAGAGGTTACCAGTGGGAGATGAGGACCAGCAAGAGCTTTCAGGGCTGGCACCTTTAATGTAGGAGCAATCGCTGGACGTTCGCAATTTCTGTGTAGAGCTTTGGCCAGATTGAGCAGGAGAGGCTGTGTACGTTGGAAGTTTTAGTAGCCTAAACAAGTTCAGAGCACAAGTGTTTGTGGTTCCTTTTAGAGGTTACCAGTGGGAGATGAGGACCAGCATGAGCTTTCAGGGCTGGCACCTTTAGTGTAGGAGCAATCGCTGGACGTTCGCAATTTCCGTCTTGAGCTCTGACGTGAATTAGCGAAAGGAAGCGATGATACGTCTGGACCTTTGAGTGTCTAAACAAGTTCAGAGCCCAAGGGCTTGTGGTTCGTTTGAGAGGTTACCAGTGGGAGATGAGGACCAGCAAGAGCTTTCAGGGCTGGCACCTTTAGTGTAGGAGCAATCGCTGGACGTTCGCAATTTCGGTGTTGAGCTCTGACCTGAATAAGCAGAAGGAATTGATGATATGTCTGGACCTTTGAGTGTCTAAACAAGTTCAGAGCCCAAGTGTTTGTGGTTCGTTTGAGAGGTTACCAGTGGGAGATGAGGACCAGCAAGAGCTTTCAGGGCTGGCACCTTTAGTGTAGGAGCAATCGCTGGACGTTCGCAATTTCGGTGTAGAGCTCTGACGTGAAATAGCGAAAGGAAACGATGACACGTCTGGACCTTTGAGTGTCTAAACAAGTTCAGAGCCCAAGTGTTTGTGGTTCGTTTGAGAGGTTACCAGTGGGAGATGAGGACCAGCAACAGCTTTCAGGGCTGGCACCTTTAGTGTAGGAGCAATCGCTGGACGTTCTCAATTTCGGTGTTGAGCTCTGGCCAGTTGAGCAGGAGAGGCTGGGCACGTTGGAAGTTTTAGTAGCCTAAACAAGTTCAGAGCCCAAGTGTTTGTGGTTCGTTTTAGAGGTTACCAGTGAGAGATGAGGAGCAGCAACAGCATTCAGTGTTGGCACCTTTAGTGTAGGAGCAATCGCTGGACGTTCGCAATTTCGGTTTTGAGCTCTGACGTCAATTAGCGAAAGGAAGCGATGATACGTCTGGACCTTTGAGTGTCTAAACAAGTTCAGAGCCCAAGTGGTTGTGGTTCGTTTGAGAGGTTACCAGTGGGAGATGAGGACCAGCAAGAGCTTTCAGGGCTGGCACCTTTAGTGTAGGAGCAATCGCTGACGTTCGCAATATCGGTGTTGAGCTCTGGCCAGATTGAGCAGGAGAGCCTGCGTACGTTGGAAGTTTTAGTAGCCTAAACAAGTTCAGAGCCCAAGTGCTTGTGGTTCGTTTGAGAGGTTACCAGTGGGAGATGAGGACCAGCAAGAGCTTTCAGGGCTGGCACCTTTAGTGTAGGAGCAATTGCTGGACGTTCGCAATTTCCGTGTTGAGCTCTGACGTAAAATATCGAAAGGAAACGATGACACGTCTGGACCTTTGAGTGTCTAAACAAGTTCAGAGCCCAAGTGTTTGTGGTTCGTTTGAGAGGTTACCAGTGGGAGATGAGGACCAGCAAGAGCTTTCAGGGCTGGCACCTTTAGTGTAGGAGCAATCGCTGGACATTCGCAATATCGGTGTTGAGCTCTGGCCAGATTGAGCAGGAGAGCCTGGGTACGTTGGAAGTTTTAGTAGCCTAAACAAGTTCAGAGCCCACGTGTTTGTGGTTCGTTTGAGAGGTTATCAGTGGGAGATGAGGACCAGCAAGAGCTTTCAGGGCTGGCACCTTTAGTGTAGGAGCAATCGCTGGACGATCGCAATATCGGTGTTGAGCTCTGGCCAGATTGAGCAGGAGAGCCTGGGTACGTTGGAAGTTTTAGTAGCCTAAACAAGTTCAGAGCCCAAGTGTTTGTGGTTCGTTTGAGAGGTTAGCAGTGGGAGATGAGGACCAGCAAGAGCTTTCAGGGCTGGCACCTTTACAGTAGGAGCAATCGCTGGACGTTCTCAATTTCGGTGTTGAGCTCTGACGTGAATTAACGAAAGGAAGCGATGATACGTCTGGACCTTTGAGTGTCTAAACAATTTCAGAGCCCAAGAGTTTGTGGTTCGTTTGAGAGGTTATCAGTGGCAGATGAGGACCAGCAAGAGCTTTCAGGGCTGGCAACTTTAGTGTAGGAGCAATCGCTGGACGTTCGCAATTTCGTTTTGAGCTCTGACGTGAATTAATGAAAGGAAGCGATGATACGTCTGGACCTTTGAGTGTCTAAACAATTTCAGAGCCCAAGAGTTTGTGGTTCGTTTGAGAGGTTACCAGTGGGAGATGAGGACCAGCATGAGCTTTCAGGGCTGGCAGCCTTTAGTGTAGGAGCAATCGCTGGACGTTCTCAATTTCGGTGTTGAGCTCTGACCTGAATAAGCAGAAGGAATTGATGATATGTCTGGACCTTTGAGTGTCTAAACAAGTTCAGAGCCCAAGTGTTTGTGGTTCGTTTGAGAGGTTACCAGTGGGAGATGAGGACCAGCAACACCTTTGAGGGCTGGCACCTTTAGTGTAGGAGGAATCGCTGGACGTTCGCAATTTCGATGTTGAGCTCTGGCCAGTTGAGCAGGAGAGGCTGTGTACGTTGGAAGTTTTAGTAGCCTAAACAAGTTCAGAGCCCAAGTGTTTGTGGTTTCGTTTTAGAGGTTACCAGTGAGAGATGAGGACCAGCAACAGCATTCAGTGTTGGCACCTTTAGTGTAGGAGCAATCGCTGGACGTTCGCAATTTCCGTGTTGAGCTCTGACGTGAAATAGCGAAGGGAAGCGATGATATGTCTGGACCTTTGATTGTCTAAACAAGATCCGAGACCAAGGGTTTGTGGTTCGTTTTAGAGGTTATCAGTGGCAGATGAGGACCAGCAAGAGCTTTCAGGGCTGGCACCTTTAGTGTAGGAGCAATCGCTGGACGTTCGCAATTTCGGTGTTGATCTCAGGCCAGTTGAGCAGGAGAGGCTGTGTACGTTGGAAGTTTTAGTAGCCTAAACAAGTTCAGAGCCCAAGTGTTTGTGGTTCGTTTGAGAGGTTACCAGTGGGAGATGAGGACCAGCAAGAGCTTTCAGGGCTGGCACCTTTAGTGTAGGAGCAATCGCTGGACGTTCGCAATTTCAGTGTTGAGCTCTGACGTGAAATAGCGAAAGGAAACGATGATACGTCTGGACCTTTGAGTGTCTAAACAAGTCAGAGCCCAAGTGTTTGTGGTTCGTTTGAGAGGTTACCAGTGGGAGATGAGGACCAGCAAGAACTTTCAGGGCTGGCACCTTTAGTGTAGGAGCAATCGCTGGACGTTCGCAATATCGGTGTTGAGCTCTGGCCAGATTGAGCAGGAGAGCCTGGGTACGTTGGAAGTTTTAGTAGCCTAAACAAGTTCAGAGCCCAAGGGTTTGTGTTCGTTTGAGAGGTTACCAGTGGGAGATGAGGACCAGCAAGAGCTTTCAGGGCTGGCACCTTTAGTGTAGGAGCAATCGCTGGACGTTCGCAATTTCGGTGTTGAGCTCTGACGTGAAATAGCGAAAGGAAACGATGACACGTCTGGACCTTTGAGTGTCTAAACAAGTTCAGAGCCCAAGTGTTTGTGGTTCGTTTGAGAGGTTAGCAGTGGGAGATGAGGACCAGCAAGAGCTTTCAGGGCTGGCACCTTTAGTGTAGGAGCAATCGCTGGACGTTCGCAATATCGGTGTTGAGCTTTGGCCCGATTGAGCAGGAGAGGCTGTGTACGTTGGAAGTTTTAGTAGCCTAAACAAGTTCAGATCCCAAGGGTTTGTGGTTCGTTTGAGAGGTTACCAGTGGGAGATGAGGACCAGCAAGAGCTTTCAGGGCTGGCACCTTTAGTGTAGGAGCAATCGCTGGACGTTCGCAATTTCGGTGTTGAGCTCTGACGTGAATTAGCGAAAGGAAGCGATGATACGTCTGGACCTTTGAGTGTCTAAACAAGTTCAGAGCCCAAGTGTTTGTGGTTCGTTTTCGAGGTTATCAGTGGCAGATGAGGACCAGCAATTGCTTTCAGGGCTGGCACCTTTAGTGTAGGAGCAATCGCTGGACGTTCGCAATTTCGGTTTTGAGCTCTGACGTGAATTAACGAAAGGAAGCGATTATACGTCTGGACCTTTGAGTGTCTAAACAATTTCAGAGCCAAGAGTTTGTGGTTCGTTTGAGAGGTTACCAGTGGGAGATGAGGACCAGCAAGAGCTTTCAGGGCTGGCACCTTTAGTGTAAGGAGCAATCGCTGGACGTTCGCAATTTCGGTGTTGAGCTCTGACCTGAATAAGCAGAAGGAATTGATGATATGTCTGGACCTTTGAATGTCTAAACAAGTTCAGAGCCCAAGTGTTTGTGGTTCGTTTGAGAGGTTACAGTGGGAGATGAGGACCAGCAAGAGCTTTCAGGGCTGGCACCTTTAGTGTAGGAGGAATCGCTGGACGTTCGCAATTTCGGTGTTGAGCTCTGGCCAGTTGAGCAGGAGAGGCTGGGCACGTTGGAAGTTTTAGTAGCCTAAACAAGTTCAGAGCCCAAGGGTTTGTGTTTGTTTTAGAGGTTACCAGTGAGAGATGAGGACCAGCAACAGCATTCAGTGTTGGCGCCTTTAGTGTAGGAGCAATCGCTGGACGTTCGCAATTTCCGTGTTGAGCTCTGACGTGAAATAGCGAAGGGAAGCGATGATACGTCTGGACCTTTGATTGTCTAAACAAGTTCCGAGACCAAGGGTTTGTGGTTCGTTTGAGAGGTTATCAGTGGGAGATGAGGACCAGCAAGAGCTTTCAGGGCTGGCACCTTTAGTGTAGGAGCAATCGCTGGACGTTCTCAATTTCGGTGTTGAGCTCTGGCCAGTTGAGCAGGAGAGGCTGGGCACGTTGGAAGTTTTAGTAGCCTAAACAAGTTCAGAGCCCAAGTGTTTGTGGTTCGTTTTAGAGGTTACCAGTGAGAGATGAGGAGCAGCAACAGCATTCAGTGTTGGCACCTTTAGTGTAGGAGCAATCGCTGGACGTTCGCAATTTCGGTTTTGAGCTCTGACGTCAATTAGCGAAAGGAAGCGATGATACGTCTGGACCTTTGAGTGTCTAAACAAGTTCAGAGCCCAAGTGTTTGTGGTTCGTTTGAGAGGTTAGCAGTGGGAGATGAGGACCAGCAAGAGCTTTCAGGGCTGGCACCTTTAGTGTAGGAGCAATCGCTGGACGTTCGCAATTTCGGTCTTGACCTCTGGCCAGATTGAGCAGGAGAGCCTGCGTACGTTGGAAGTTTTAGTAGCCTAAACAAGTTCAGAGCCCAAGTGCTTGTGGTTCGTTTGAGAGGTTACCAGTGGGAGATGAGGACCAGCAAGAGCTTTCAGGGCTGGCACCTTTAGTGTAGGAGCAATTGCTGACGTTCGCAATTTCTGTGTTGAGCTCTGACGTAAAATATCGAAAGGAAACGATGACACGTCTGGACCTTTGAGTGTCTAAACAAGTTCAGAGCCCAAGTGTTTGTGGTTCGTTTCAGAGGTTACCAGTGGGAGATGAGGACCAGCAAGAGCTTTCAGGGCTGGCACCTTTAGTGTAGGAGCAATCGCTGGACGTTCGCAATATCGGTGTTGAGCTCTGCCAGATTGAGCAGGAGAGCCTGGGTACGTTGGAAGTTTTAGTAGCCTAAACAAGTTCAGAGCCCAAGTGTTTGTGGTTCGTTTGAGAGGTTATCAGTGGGAGATGAGGACCAGCAAGAGCTTTCAGGGCTGGCACCTTTAGTGTAGGAGCAATCGCTGGACGATCGCAATATCGGTGTTGAGCTCTGGCCAGATTGAGCAGGAGAGCCTGGGTACGTTGGAAGTTTTAGTAGCCTAAACAAGTTCAGAGCCCAAGTCTTTGTGGGGTTCGTTTGAGAGGTTAGCAGTGGGAGATGAGGACCAGCAAGAGCTTTCAGGGCTGGCACCTTTACAGTAGGAGCAATCGCTGGACGTTCTCAATTTCGGTGTTGAGCTCTGACGTGAATTAACGAAAGGAAGCGATGATACGTCTGGACCTTTGAGTGTCTAAACAATTTCAGAGCCCAAGAGTTTGTGGTTCGTTTGAGAGGTTATCAGTGGCAGATGAGGACCAGCAAGAGCTTTCAGGGCTGGCAACTTTAGTGTAGGAGCAATCGCTGGACGTTCGCAATTTCCGTTTTGAGCTCTGACGTGAATTAATGAAAGGAAGCGATGATACGTCTGGACCTTTGAGTGTCTAAACAATTTCAGAGCCCAAGAGTTTGTGGTTCGTTTGAGAGGTTACCAGTGGGAGATGAGGACCAGCATGAGCTTTCAGGGCTGGCACCTTTAGTGTAGGAGCAATCGCTGGACGTTCTCAATTTCGGTGTTGAGCTCTGACCTGAATAAGCAGAAGGAATTGATGATATGTCTGGACCTTTGAGTGTCTAAACAAGTTCAGAGCCCAAGTGTTTGTGGTTCGTTTGAGAGGTTACCAGTGGAGATGAGGACCAGCAACACCTTTGAGGGCTGGCACCTTTAGTGTAGGAGGAATCGCTGGACGTTCGCAATTTCGATGTTGAGCTCTGGCCAGTTGAGCAGGAGAGGCTGTGTACGTTGGAAGTTTTAGTAGCCTAAACAAGTTCAGAGCCCAAGTGTTTGTGGTTTCGTTTTAGAGGTTACCAGTGAGAGATGAGGACCAGCAACAGCATTCAGTGTTGGCACCTTTAGTGTAGGAGCAATCGCTGGACGTTCGCAAATTCCGTGTTGAGCTCTGACGTGAAATAGCGAAGGGAAGCGATGATATGTCTGGACCTTTGATTGTCTAAACAAGATCCGAGACCAAGGGTTTGTGGTTCGTTTTAGAGGTTATCAGTGGCAGATGAGGACCAGCAAGAGCTTTCAGGGCTGGCACCTTTAGTGTAGGAGCAATCGCTGGACGTTCGCAATTTCGGTGTTGATCTCAGGCCAGTTGAGCAGGAGAGGCTGTGTACGTTGGAAGTTTTAGTAGCCTAAACAAGTTCAGAGCCCAAGTGTTTGTGGTTCGTTTGAGAGGTTACCAGTGGGAGATGAGGACCAGCAAGAGCTTTCAGGGCTGGCACCTTTAGTGTAGGAGCAATCGCTGGACGTTCGCAATTTCAGTGTTGAGCTCTGACGTGAAATAGCGAAAGGAAACGATGATACGTCTGGACCTTTGAGTGTCTAAACAAGTTCAGAGCCCAAGTGTTTGTGGTTCGTTTGAGAGGTTACCAGTGGGAGATGAGGACCAGCAAAGAAACTTTCAGGGCTGGCACCTTTAGTGTAGGAGCAATCGCTGGACGTTCGCAATATCGGTGTTGAGCTCTGGCCAGATTGAGCAGGAGAGGCTGTGTACGTTGGAAGTTTTAGTAGCCTAAACAAGTTCAGAGCCCAAGGGTTTGTGGTTCGTTTGAGAGGTTACCAGTGGGAGATGAGGACCAGCAAGAGCTTTCAGGGCTGGCACCTTTAGTGTAGGAGCAATCGCTGGACGTTCGCAATTTCGGTGTTGAGCTCTGACGTGAAATAGCGAAAGGAAACGATGACACGTCTGGACCTTTGAGTGTCTAAACAAGTTCAGAGCCCAAGTGTTTGTGGTTCGTTTGAGAGGTTAGCAGTGGGAGATGAGGACCAGCAAGAGCTTTCAGGGCTGGCACCTTTAGTGTAGGAGCAATCGCTGGACGTTCGCAATATCGGTGTTGAGCTTTGGCCCGATTGAGCAGGAGAGGCTGTGTACGTTGGAAGTTTTAGTAGCCTAAACAAGTTCAGATCCCAAGGGTTTGTGGTTCGTTTGAGAGGTTACCAGTGGGAGATGAGGACCAGCAAGAGCTTTCAGGGCTGGCACCTTTAGTGTAGGAGCAATCGCTGGACGTTCGCAATTTCGGTGTTGAGCTCTGACGTGAATTAGCGAAAGGAAGCGATGATACGTCTGGACCTTTGAGTGTCTAAACAAGTTCAGAGCCCAAGTGTTTGTGGTTCGTTTTCGAGGTTATCAGTGGCAGATGAGGACCAGCAATTGCTTTCAGGGCTGGCACCTTTAGTGTAGGAGCAATCGCTGGACGTTCGCAATTTCGGTTTTGAGCTCTGACGTGAATTAACGAAAGGAAGCGATTATACGTCTGGACCTTTGAGTGTCTAAACAATTTCAGAGCCCAAGAGTTTGTGGTTCGTTTGAGAGGTTACCAGTGGAGATGAGGACCAGCAAGAGCTTTCAGGGCTGGCACCTTTAGTGTAGGAGCAATCGCTGGACGTTCGCAATATCGGTGTTGAGCTCTGGCCAGATTGAGCAGGAGAGCCTGGGTACGTTGGAAGTTTTAGTAGCCTAAACAAGTTCAGAGCCCAAGGGTTTGTGGTTCGTTTGAGAGGTTACCAGTGGGAGATGAGGACCAGCAAGAGCTTTCAGGGCTGGCACCTTTAGTGTAGGAGCAATCGCTGGACGTTCGCAATTTCGGTGTTGAGCTCTGACGTGAAATAGCGAAAGGAAGCGATGATACTTCTGGACCTTTGAGTGTCTAAACAAGTTCAGAGGCCAAGTGTTTGTGGTTCGTTTGAGAGGTTACCAGTGGGAGATGAGGACCAGCAAGAGCTTTCAGGGCTGGCACCTTTAGTGTAGGAGCAATCGCTGGACGTTCGCAATATCGGTGTTGAGCTTTGGCCCGATTGAGCAGGAGAGGCTGTGTACGTTGGAAGTTTTAGTAGCCTAAACAAGTTCAGATCCCAAGGGTTTGTGGTTCGTTTGAGAGGTTACCAGTGGGAGATGAGGACCAGCAAGAGCTTTCAGGGCTGGCACCTTTAGTGTAGGAGCAATCGCTGGACGTTCGCAATTTCGGTGTTGAGCTCTGACGTGAATTAGCGAAAGGAAGCGATGATACGTCTGGACCTTTGAGTGTCTAAACAAGTTCAGAGCCAAGTGTTTGTGGTTCGTTTTCGAGGTTATCAGTGGCAGATGAGGACCAGCAATTGCTTTCAGGGCTGGCACCTTTAGTGTAGGAGCAATCGCTGGACGTTCGCAATTTCGGTTTTGAGCTCTGACGTGAATTAACGAAAGGAAGCGATTATACGTCTGGACCTTTGAGTGTCTAAACAATTTCAGAGCCAAGAGTTTGTGGTTCGTTTGAGAGGTTACCAGTGGGAGATGAGGACCAGCAAGAGCTTTCAGGGCTGGCACCTTTAGTGTAGGAGCAATCGCTGGACGTTCGCAATTTCGGTGTTGAGCTCTGACCTGAATAAGCAGAAGGAATTGATGATATGTCTGGACCTTTGAATGTCTAAACAAGTTCAGAGCCCAAGTGTTTGTGGTTCGTTTGAGAGGTTACCAGTGGGAGATGAGGACAGCAAGAGCTTTCAGGGCTGGCACCTTTAGTGTAGGAGGAATCGCTGGACGTTCGCAATTTCGGTGTTGAGCTCTGGCCAGTTGAGCAGGAGAGGCTGGGCACGTTGGAAGTTTTAGTAGCCTAAACAAGTTCAGAGCCCAAGGGTTTGTGGTTTCGTTTTAGAGGTTACCAGTGAGAGATGAGGACCAGCAACAGCATTCAGAGTTGGCACCTTTAGTGTAGGAGCAATCGCTGGACGTTCGCAATTTCCGTGTTGAGCTCTGACGTGAAATAGCGAAGGGAAGCGATGATACGTCTGGACCTTTGATTGTCTAAACAAGTTCCGAGACCAAGGGTTTGTGGTTCGTTTGAGAGGTTATCAGTGGGAGATGAGGACCAGCAAGAGCTTTCAGGGCTGGCACCTTTAGTGTAGGAGCAATCGCTGGACGTTCTCAATTTCGGTGTTGAGCTCTGGCCAGTTGAGCAGGAGAGGCTGGGCACGTTGGAAGTTTTAGTAGCCTAAACAAGTTCAGAGCCCAAGTGTTTGTGGTTCGTTTTAGAGGTTACCAGTGAGAGATGAGGAGCAGCAACAGCATTCAGTGTTGGCACCTTTAGTGTAGGAGCAATCGCTGGACGTTCGCAATTTCGGTTTTGAGCTCTGACGTCAATTAGCGAAAGGAAGCGATGATACGTCTGGACCTTTGAGTGTCTAAACAAGTTCAGAGCCCAAGTGTTTGTGGTTCGTTTGAGAGGTTAGCAGTGGGAGATGAGGACCAGCAAGAGCTTTCAGGGCTGGCACCTTTAGTGTAGGAGCAATCGCTGGACGTTCGCAATATCGGTGTTGAGCTCTGGCCAGATTGAGCAGGAGAGCCTGCGTACGTTGGAAGTTTTAGTAGCCTAAACAAGTTCAGAGCCCAAGTGCTTGTGGTTCGTTTGAGAGGTTACCAGTGGGAGATGAGGACCAGCAAGAGCTTTCAGGGCTGGCACCTTTAGTGTAGGAGCAATTGCTGGACGTTCGCAATTTCCGTGTTGAGCTCTGACGTAAAATATCGAAAGGAAACGATGACACGTCTGGACCTTTGAGTGTCTAAACAAGTTCCGAGCCCAAGTGTTTGTGGTTCGTTTGAGAGGTTACCAGTGGGAGATGAGGACCAGCAAGAGCTTTCAGGGCTGGCACCTTTAGTGTAGGAGCAATCGCTGGACGTTCGCAATATCGGTGTTGAGCTCTGCCAGATTGAGCAGGAGAGCCTGGGTACGTTGGAAGTTTTAGTAGCCTAAACAAGTTCAGAGCCCAAGTGTTTGTGGTTCGTTTGAGAGGTTATCAGTGGGAGATGAGGACCAGCAAGAGCTTTCAGGGCTGGCACCTTTAGTGTAGGAGCAATCGCTGGACGATCGCAATATCGGTGTTGAGCTCTGGCCAGATTGAGCAGGAGAGCCTGGGTACGTTGAAGTTTTAGTAGCCTAAACAAGTTCAGAGCCAAGTCTTTGTGGTTCGTTTGAGAGGTTAGCAGTGGGAGATGAGGACCAGCAAGAGCTTTCAGGGCTGGCACCTTTACAGTAGGAGCAATCGCTGGACGTTCTCAATTTCGGTGTTGAGCTCTGACGTGAATTAACGAAAGGAAGCGATGATACGTCTGGACCTTTGAGTGTCTAAACAATTTCAGAGCCCCAAGAGTTTGTGGTTCGTTTGAGAGGTTATCAGTGGCAGATGAGGACCAGCAAGAGCTTTCAGGGCTGGCAACTTTAGTGTAGGAGCAATCGCTGGACGTTCGCAATTTCCGTTTTGAGCTCTGACGTGAATTAATGAAAGGAAGCGATGATACGTCTGGACCTTTGAGTGTCTAAACAATTTCAGAGCCCAGAGTTTGTGGTTCGTTTGAGAGGTTACCAGTGGAGATGAGGACCAGCATGAGCTTTCAGGGCTGGCACCTTTAGTGTAGGAGCAATCGCTGGACGTTCGCAATTTCGGTGTTGAGCTCTGACCTGAATAAGCAGAAGGAATTGATGATATGTCTGGACCTTTGAGTGTCTAAACAAGTTCAGAGCCCAAGTGTTTGTGGTTCGTTTGAGAGGTTACCAGTGGGAGATGAGGACCAGCAACACCTTTGAGGGCTGGCACCTTTAGTGTAGGAGGAATCGCTGGACGTTCGCAATTTCGATGTTGAGCTCTGGCCAGTTGAGCAGGAGAGGCTGTGTACGTTGGAAGTTTTAGTAGCCTAAACAAGTTCAGAGCCCAAGTGTTTGTGGTTTCGTTTTAGAGGTTACCAGTGAGAGATGAGGACCAGCAAGAGCTTTCAGGGCTGGCACCTTTAGTGTAGGAGCAATCGCTGGACGTTCGCAAATTCCGTGTTGAGCTCTGACGTGAAATAGCGAAGGGAAGCGATGATATGTCTGGACCTTTGATTGTCTAAACAAGATCCGAGACCAAGGGTTTGTGGTTCGTTTTAGAGGTTATCAGTGGCAGATGAGGACCAGCAAGAGCTTTCAGGGCTGGCACCTTTAGTGTAGGAGCAATCGCTGGACGTTCGCAATTTCGGTGTTGATCTCAGGCCAGTTGAGCAGGAGAGGCTGTGTACGTTGGAAGTTTTAGTAGCCTAAACAAGTTCAGAGCCCAAGTGTTTGTGGTTCGTTTGAGAGGTTACCAGTGGAGATGAGGACCAGCAAGAGCTTTCAGGGCTGGCACCTTTAGTGTAGGAGCAATCGCTGGACGTTCGCAATTTCAGTGTTGAGCTCTGACGTGAAATAGCGAAAGGAAACGATGATACGTCTGGACCTTTGAGTGTCTAAACAAGTTCAGAGCCCAAGTGTTTGTGGTTCGTTTGAGAGGTTACCAGTGGGAGATGAGGACCAGCAAGAACTTTCAGGGCTGGCACCTTTAGTGTAGGAGCAATCGCTGGACGTTCGCAATATCGGTGTTGAGCTCTGGCCAGATTGAGCAGGAGAGGCTGTGTACGTTGGAAGTTTTAGTAGCCTAAACAAGTTCAGAGCCCAAGGGTTTGTGGTTCGTTTGAGAGGTTACCAGTGGGAGATGAGGACCAGCAAGAGCTTTCAGGGCTGGCACCTTTAGTGTAGGAGCAATCGCTGGACGTTCGCAATTTCGGTGTTGAGCTCTGACGTGAAATAGCGAAAGGAAACGATGACACGTCTGGACCTTTGAGTGTCTAAACAAGTTCAGAGCCCAAGGGTTTGTGGTTCGTTGAGAGGTTAGCAGTGGGAGATGAGGACCAGCAAGAGCTTTCAGGGCTGGCACCTTTAGTGTAGGAGCAATCGCTGGACGTTCGCAATATCGGTGTTGAGCTTTGGCCCGATTGAGCAGGAGAGGCTGTGTACGTTGGAAGTTTTAGTAGCCTAAACAAGTTCAGATCCCAAGGGTTTGTGGTTCGTT
Source organism: Gavia stellata (assembly GCF_030936135.1). Lineage (NCBI taxonomy): Eukaryota > Metazoa > Chordata > Aves > Gaviiformes > Gaviidae > Gavia > Gavia stellata. The sequence continues at coordinate 46,206 of NW_026776429.1, forward strand.
TGAGAGGTTACCAGTGGGAGATGAGGACCAGCAAGAGCTTTCAGGGCTGGCACCTTTAGTGTAGGAGCAATCGCTGGACGTTCGCAATTTCGGTGTTGAGCTCTGACGTGAATTAGCGAAAGGAAGCGATGATACGTCTGGACCTTTGAGTGTCTAAACAAGTTCAGAGCCCAAGTGTTTGTGGTTCGTTTTCGAGGTTATCAGTGGCAGATGAGGACCAGCAATTGCTTTCAGGGCTGCACCTTTAGTGTAGGAGCAATCGCTGGACGTTCGCAATTTCGGTTTTGAGCTCTGACGTGAATTAACGAAAGGAAGCGATTATACGTCTGGACCTTTGAGTGTCTAAACAATTTCAGAGCCCAAGAGTTTGTGGTTCGTTTGAGAGGTTACCAGTGGGAGATGAGGACCAGCAAGAGCTTTCAGGGCTGGCACCTTTAGTGTAGGAGCAATCGCTGGACGTTCGCAATTTCGGTGTTGAGCTCTGACCTGAATAAGCAGAAGGAATTGATGATATGTCTGGACCTTTGAATGTCTAAACAAGTTCAGAGCCCAAGTGTTTGTGGTTCGTTTGAGAGGTTACCAGTGGGAGATGAGGACCAGCAAGAGCTTTCAGGGCTGGCACCTTTAGTGTAGGAGGAATCGCTGGACGTTCGCAATTTCGGTGTTGAGCTCTGGCTAGTTGAGCAGGAGAGGCTGGGCACGTTGGAAGTTTTAGTAGCCTAAACAAGTTCAGAGCCCAAGGGTTTGTGGTTTCGTTTTAGAGGTTACCAGTGAGAGATGAGGACCAGCAACAGCATTCAGTGTTGGCACCTTTAGTGTAGGAGCAATCGCTGGACGTTCGCAATTTCCGTGTTGAGCTCTGACGTGAAATAGCGAAGGGAAGCGATGATAGGTCTGGACCTTTGATTGTCTAAACAAGTTCCGAGACCAAGGGTTTGTGGTTCGTTTGAGAGGTTATCAGTGGGAGATGAGGAGCAGCAAGAGCTTTCAGGGCTGGCACCTTTAGTGTAGGAGCAATCGCTGGACGTTCGCAATTTCGGTGTTGAGCTCTGACGTGAATTAACGAAAGGAAGCGGTGATACGTCTGGACCTTTGAGTGTCTAAACAATTTCAGAGCCCAAGAGTTTGTGGTTCGTTTGAGAGGTTACCAGTGGGAGATGAGGACCAGCAAGAGCTTTCAGGGCTGGCCCCTTTCCAGTAGGAGCAATCGCTGGACGTTCTCAATTTCGGTGTTGAGCTCTGACCTGAATAAGCAGAAGGAATTGATGATATGTCTGGACCTTTGAGTGTCTAAACAAGTTCAGAGCCCAAGTGTTTGTGGTTCGCTTTAAAGGTTACCAGTGGGAGATGAGGACCAGCAACAGCTTTCAGGGCTGGCACCTTTAGTGTAGGAGCAATCGCTGGACGTTCGCAATTTCGGTGTTGATCTCAGGCCAGTTGAGCAGGAGAGGCTGTGTACGTTGGAAGTTTTAGTAGCCTAAACAAGTTCAGAGCCCAAGTGTTTGTGGTTCGTTTGAGAGGTTACCAGTGGGAGATGAGGACCAGCAAGAGCTTTCAGGGCTGGCACCTTTAGTGTAGGAGCAATCGCTGGACGTTCGCAATTTCAGTGTTGAGCTCTGACGTGAAATAGCGAAAGGAAACGATGATACGTCTGGACCTTTGAGTGTCTAAACAAGTTCAGAGCCCAAGTGTTTGTGGTTCGTTTGAGAGGTTACCAGTGGGAGATGAGGACCAGCAAGAACTTTCAGGGCTGGCACCTTTAGTGTAGGAGCAATCGCTGGACGTTCGCAATATCGGTGTTGAGCTCTGGCCAGATTGAGCAGGAGAGCCTGGGTACGTTGGAAGTTTTAGTAGCCTAAACAAGTTCAGAGCCCAAGGGTTTGTGGTTCGTTTGAGAGGTTACCAGTGGGAGATGAGGACCAGCAAGAGCTTTCAGGGCTGGCACCTTTAGTGTAGGAGCAATCGCTGGACGTTCGCAATTTCGGTGTTGAGCTCTGACGTGAAATAGCGAAAGGAAACGATGACACGTCTGGACCTTTGAGTGTCTAAACAAGTTCAGAGCCCAAGTGTTTGTGGTTCGTTTGAGAGGTTAGCAGTGGGAGATGAGGACCAGCAAGAGCTTTCAGGGCTGGCACCTTTAGTGTAGGAGCAATCGCTGGACGTTCGCAATATCGGTGTTGAGCTTTGGCCCGATTGAGCAGGAGAGGCTGTGTACGTTGGAAGTTTTAGTAGCCTAAACAAGTTCAGATCCCAAGGGTTTGTGGTTCGTTTGAGAGGTTACCAGTGGGAGATGAGGACCAGCAAGAGCTTTCAGGGCTGGCACCTTTAGTGTAGGAGCAATCGCTGGACGTTCGCAATTTCGGTGTTGAGCTCTGACGTGAATTAGCGAAAGGAAGCGATGATACGTCTGGACCTTTGAGTGTCTAAACAAGTTCAGAGCCCAAGTGTTTGTGGTTCGTTTTCGAGGTTATCAGTGGCAGATGAGGACCAGCAATTGCTTTCAGGGCTGGCACCTTTAGTGTAGGAGCAATCGCTGGACGTTCGCAATTTCGGTTTTGAGCTCTGACGTGAATTAACGAAAGGAAGCGATTATACGTCTGGACCTTTGAGTGTCTAAACAATTTCAGAGCCCAAGAGTTTGTGGTTCGTTTGAGAGGTTACCAGTGGGAGATGAGGACCAGCAAGAGCTTTCAGGGCTGGCACCTTTAGTGTAGGAGGAATCGCTGGACGTTCGCAATTTCGGTGTTGAGCTCTGGCCAGTTGAGCAGGAGAGGCTGGGCACGTTGGAAGTTTTAGTAGCCTAAACAAGTTCAGAGCCCAAGGGTTTGTGGTTTCGTTTTAGAGGTTACCAGTGAGAGATGAGGACCAGCAACAGCATTCAGTGTTGGCACCTTTAGTGTAGGAGCAATCGCTGGACGTTCGCAATTTCCGTGTTGAGCTCTGACGTGAAATAGCGAAGGGAAGCGATGATACGTCTGGACCTTTGATTGTCTAAACAAGTTCCGAGACCAAGGGTTTGTGGTTCGTTTGAGAGGTTATCAGTGGGAGATGAGGACCAGCAAGAGCTTTCAGGGCTGGCACCTTTACTGTAGGAGCAATCGCTGGACTTTCGCAATTTCGGTGTTGATCTCAGGCCAGTTGAGCAGGAGAGGCTGTGTACGTTGGAAGTTTTAGTAGCCTAAACAAGTTCAGAGCCCAAGTGTTTGTGGTTCGTTTTAGAGGTTACCAGTGGGAGATGAGGAGCAGCAAGAGCTTTCAGGGCTGGCACCTTTAGTGTAGGAGCAATCGCTGGACGTTCGCAATTTCGGTGTTGAGCTCTGACGTGAATTAACGAAAGGAAGCGGTGATACGTCTGGACCTTTGAGTGTCTAAACAATTTCAGAGCCCAAGAGTTTGTGGTTCGTTTGAGAGGTTACCAGTGGGAGATGAGGACCAGCAAGAGCTTTCAGGGCTGGCCCCTTTACAGTAGGAGCAATCGCTGGACGTTCTCAATTTCGGTGTTGAGCTCTGACCTGAATAAGCAGAAGGAATTGATGATATGTCTGGACCTTTGAGTGTCTAAACAAGTTCAGAGCCCAAGTGTTTGTGGTTCGCTTTAAAGGTTACCAGTGGGAGATGAGGACCAGCAAGAGCTTTCAGGGCTGGCACCTTTAGAGTAGGAGCAACCGCTGGACGTTCGCAATTTCGGTGTTGAGCTCTGACGTTAATTAGCGAAAGGAAACGAGCATAAGTCTGGAGCTTTGAGTGTCTAAACAAGTTCAGAGCCCAAGTGTTTGTGGTTCTTTTGAGAGGTTACCAGTGGGAGATGAGGACCAGCAAGAGCTTTCAGGGCTGGCCCCTTTAGTGTAGGAGCAATCGCTGGACGTTCGCAATTTCCGTGTTGAGCTCTGACGTGAAATAGCGAAAGGAAACGATGATACGTCTGGACCTTTGAGTGTCTAAACAAGTTCAGAGCAGAAGTGTTTGTGGTTCGCTTTAAAGGTTACCAGTGGGAGATGAGGACCAGCAACAGCTTTCAGGGCTGTCACCTTTAATGTAGGAGCAATCGCTGGACGTTCGCATTTTCGGTGTTGAGCTTTGGCCCGATTCAGCAGGAGAGGCTGTATATGTTGGAAGTTTTAGTAGCCTAAACAAGTTCAGAGCCCAAGTGTTTGTGGTTCGTTTGAGAGGTTACCAGTGGGAGATGAGGACCAGCAAGAGCTTTCAGGGCTGGCACCTTTAGTGTAGGAGCAACTGCTGGACGTTCGCAATTTCGGTGTAGAGCTCTGACGTTAATTAGTGAAAGGAAACGAGCATAAGTCTGGACCTTTGAGTGTCTAAACAAGTTCAGAGCCCAAGTGTTTGTGGTTCGTTTGAGAGGTTACCAGTGGGAGATGAGCACCAGCAACAGCTTTCAGGGCTGGCACCTTTAGTGTAGGAGCAATCGCTGGACGTTCACAATTTCGGTGTTGAGCTCTGACGTGAAATAGCGAAAGGAAACGATGACACGTCTGGAACTTTGAGTGTCTAAACAAGTTCAGAGCCCAAGTGTTTGTGGTTCGTTTTAGAGGTTACCAGTGGGAGATGAGGACCAGCAACAGCTTTCAGGGCTGGCACCTTTAGTGTAGGAGCTATCACTGGACGTTCTCAATTTTGGTTTTGAGCTCTGACGTGAATTAGCGACAGGAAGCGATGATACGTCTGGACCTTTGAGTGTCTAAACAAGTTCAGATCCCAAGGGTTTGTGGTTCGTTTGAGAGGTTACCAGTGGGAGATGAGGACCAGCAAGAGCTTTCAGGGCTGGCACCTTTAGTGTAGGAGCAATCGCTGCACGTTCGCAATTTCGGTTTTGAGCTCTGACGTGAATTAACGAAAGGAAGCGATGATACGACTGGACCTTTGAGTGTCTAAAAAATTTCAGAGCCCAAGAGTTTGTGGTTCGTTTGAGAGGTTACCAGTGGGAGATGAGGACCAGCATGAGCTTTCAGGGCTGGCACCTTTAGTGTAGGAGCAATCGCTGGACGTTCTCAATTTCGGTGTCGAGCTCTGACCTGAATAAGCAGAAGGAATTGATGATATGTCTGGACCTTTGAGTGTCTAAACAAGTTCAGAGCCCAAGTGTTTGTGGTTCGTTTGAGAGGTTACCAGTGGGAGATGAGGACCAGCAAGAGCTTTCAGGGCTGGCACCTTTAGTGTAGGAGCAATCGCTGGACGTTCGCAATTTCGGTGTTGAGCTCTGACGTGAATTAGCGACAGGAAGCGATGACACGTCTGGACCTTTGAGTGTCTAAACAAGTTCAGAGCCCAAGTGTTTGTGGTTCGTTTTAGAGGTTATCAGTGGGAGATGAGGACCAGCAAGAGCTTTCAGGGCTGGCATCTTTACTGTAGGAGCAATCGCTGGACGTTCGCAATTTCGGTGTTGAGCTCTGGCTAGTTGAACAGGAGAGGGTGTGTACGTTGGAAGTTTTAGTAGCCTAAACATGTTCAGAGCCCAAGTGTTTGTGGTTCGTATGAGAGGTTAGCAGTGGGAGATGAGGAGCAGCAAGAGCTTTCAGGGCTGGCACCTTTAGTGTAGGAGCAATTGCTGGACGTTCGCAATTTCAGTATTGAGCTCTGGCCAGATTGAGCAGGAGAGGCTGTATATGTTGGAAGTTTTAGTAGCCTAAACAAGTTCAGAGCCCAAGCGTTTGTGGATCGTTTGAGAGGTTACCAGTGGGAGATGAGGACCAGCAAGAGCTTTCAGGGCTCGCACTTTTTGTGTGGGAACAATAGCTGGACGTTCGCAATTTCGGTGTTGAGCTCTGACGTGAATTAACGAAAGGAAGCGGTGATACGTCTGGACCTTTGAGTGTCTAAAGAATTTCAGAGCCCAAGAGTTTGTGGTTCGTTTGAGAGGTTACCAGTGGGAGATGAGGACCAGCAAGAGCTTTCAGGGCTGGCCCCTTTACAGTAGGAGCAATCGCTGGACGTTCTCAATTTCGGTGTTGAGCTCTGACCTGAATAAGCAGAAGGAATTGATGATATGTCTGGACCTTTGAGTGTCTAAACAAGTTCAGAGCAGAAGTGTTTGTGGTTCGCTTTAAAGGTTACCAGTGGGAGATGAGGACCAGCAACAGCTTTCAGGGCTGTCACCTTTAATGTAGGAGCAATCGCTGGACGTTCGCATTTTCGGTGTTGAGCTTTGGCCCGATTCAGCAGGAGAGGCTGTATATGTTGGAAGTTTTAGTAGCCTAAACAAGTTCAGAGCCCAAGTGTTTGTGGTTCGTTTGAGAGGTTACCAGTGGGAGATGAGGACCAGCAAGAGCTTTCAGGGCTGGCACCTTTAGTGTAGGAGCAACTGCTGGACGTTCGCAATTTCGGTGTAGAGCTCTGACGTTAATTAGTGAAAGGAAACGAGCATAAGTCTGGACCTTTGAGTGTCTAAACAAGTTCAGAGCCCAAGTGTTTGTGGTTCGTTTGAGAGGTTACCAGTGGGAGATGAGCACCAGCAACAGCTTTCAGGGCTGGCACCTTTAGTGTAGGAGCAATCGCTGGACGTTCACAATTTCGGTGTTGAGCTCTGACGTGAAATAGCGAAAGGAAACGATGACACGTCTGGAACTTTGAGTGTCTAAACAAGTTCAGAGCCCAAGTGTTTGTGGTTCGTTTTAGAGGTTACCAGTGGGAGATGAGGACCAGCAACAGCTTTCAGGGCTGGCACCTTTAGTGTAGGAGCTATCACTGGACGTTCTCAATTTTGGTTTTGAGCTCTGACGTGAATTAGCGACAGGAAGCGATGATACGTCTGGACCTTTGAGTGTCTAAACAAGTTCAGATCCCAAGGGTTTGTGGTTCGTTTGAGAGGTTACCAGTGGGAGATGAGGACCAGCAAGAGCTTTCAGGGCTGGCACCTTTAGTGTAGGAGCAATCGCTGCACGTTCGCAATTTCGGTTTTGAGCTCTGACGTGAATTAACGAAAGGAAGCGATGATACGACTGGACCTTTGAGTGTCTAAAAAATTTCAGAGCCCAAGAGTTTGTGGTTCGTTTGAGAGGTTACCAGTGGGAGATGAGGACCAGCATGAGCTTTCAGGGCTGGCACCTTTAGTGTAGGAGCAATCGCTGGACGTTCTCAATTTCGGTGTCGAGCTCTGACCTGAATAAGCAGAAGGAATTGATGATATGTCTGGACCTTTGAGTGTCTAAACAAGTTCAGAGCCCAAGTGTTTGTGGTTCGTTTGAGAGGTTACCAGTGGGAGATGAGGACCAGCAAGAGCTTTCAGGGCTGGCACCTTTAGTGTAGGAGCAATCGCTGGACGTTCGCAATTTCGGTGTTGAGCTCTGACGTGAATTAGCGACAGGAAGCGATGACACGTCTGGACCTTTGAGTGTCTAAACAAGTTCAGAGCCCAAGTGTTTGTGGTTCGTTTTAGAGGTTATCAGTGGGAGATGAGGACCAGCAAGAGCTTTCAGGGCTGGCATCTTTACTGTAGGAGCAATCGCTGGACGTTCGCAATTTCGGTGTTGAGCTCTGGCTAGTTGAACAGGAGAGGGTGTGTACGTTGGAAGTTTTAGTAGCCTAAACATGTTCAGAGCCCAAGTGTTTGTGGTTCGTATGAGAGGTTAGCAGTGGGAGATGAGGAGCAGCAAGAGCTTTCAGGGCTGGCACCTTTAGTGTAGGAGCAATTGCTGGACGTTCGCAATTTCAGTATTGAGCTCTGGCCAGATTGAGCAGGAGAGGCTGTATATGTTGGAAGTTTTAGTAGCCTAAACAAGTTCAGAGCCCAAGCGTTTGTGGATCGTTTGAGAGGTTACCAGTGGGAGATGAGGACCAGCAAGAGCTTTCAGGGCTCGCACTTTTTGTGTGGGAACAATAGCTGGACGTTCGCAATTTCGGTGTTGAGCTCTGACGTGAATTAACGAAAGGAAGCGGTGATACGTCTGGACCTTTGAGTGTCTAAAGAATTTCAGAGCCCAAGAGTTTGTGGTTCGTTTGAGAGGTTACCAGTGGGAGATGAGGACCAGCAAGAGCTTTCAGGGCTGGCCCCTTTACAGTAGGAGCAATCGCTGGACGTTCTCAATTTCGGTGTTGAGCTCTGACCTGAATAAGCAGAAGGAATTGATGATATGTCTGGACCTTTGAGTGTCTAAACAAGTTCAGAGCCCAAGTGTTTGTGGTTCGCTTTAAAGGTTACCAGTGGGAGATGAGGACCAGCAAGAGCTTTCAGGGCTGGCACCTTTAATGTAGGAGCAATCGCTGGACGTTCGCAATTTCGGTGTTGAGCTTTGGCCAGATTGAGCAGAAGAGGCTGTATATGTTGGAAGTTTTAGTAGCCTAAACAAGTTCCGAGCCCAAGTGTTTGTGGTTCGCTTGAGAGGTTACCAGTGGGAGATGAGGACCAGCAAGAGCTTTCAGGGCTGGCACCTTTAGTGTAGGAGCAACCGCTGGACGTTCGCAATTTCGGTGTAGAGCTCTGACGTTAATTAGTGAAAGGAAACGAGCATAAGTCTGGACCTTTGAGTGTCTAAACAAGTTCAGAGCCCAAGTGTTTGTGGTTCGTTTGAGAGGTTAGCAGTGGGAGATGAGGACCAGCAACAGCTTTCAGGGCTGGCACCTTTAGTGTAGGAGCAATCGCTGGACGTTCGCAATTTCGGTGTTGAGCTTTGGCCCGATTGAGCAGGAGAGGCTGTGTACGTTGGAAGTTTTAGTAGCCTAAACAAGTTCAGAGCCCAAGTGTTTGTGGTTCGTTTGAGAGGTTACCAGTGGGAGATGAGGACAAGCTTGAGCTTTCAGGGCTGGCACCTTTGGTGTAGGAGCAATCACTGGACGTTCGCAATTTCGGTGTTGAGTTCTGACGTGAATTAGCGAAATGAAGCGATGATACGACTGGACCTTTGAGTGTCTAAACAAGTTCAGAGCCCAAGTGTTTGTGGTTCGTTTTAGAGATTACCAGTGAGCGATGATGAGCAGCAAGAGCATTCAGGTCTGGTACATTTAGTGTAGGAGCAATCGCTGGACGTTCGCAATTTCGGTGTTGAGCTTTGGCCCGATTGAGCAGGAGAGGCTGTGTAAGGTGGAAGTTTTAGTAGCCTAAACAAGTTCAGAGCCCAAGTGTTTGTGGTTCGTTTGAGAGGTTACCAGTGGGAGATGAGGACCAGCAAGAGCTTTCAGGGCTGGCACCTTTAGTGTAGGAGCAACCGCTGGACGTTCGCAATTTCGGTGTAGAGCTCTGACGTTAATTAGTGAAAGGAAACGAGCATAAGTCTGGACCTTTGAGTGTCTAAACAAGTTCAGAGCCCAAGTGTTTGTGGTTCGTTTGAGAGGTTACCAGTGGGAGATGAGGACCAGCAAGAGCTTTCAGGGCTGGCACCTTTAGTGTAGGATCAATCGCTGGACGTTCCCAATTTCGGTGTTGAGCTCTGACATGAATTAGCGAAGGAATTGATGATACATCTGGAACTTTGAGTGTCTAAACAAGTTCAGAGCCCAAGTGTTTGTTGTTCGTTTGAGAGGTTACCAGTGGGAGATGAGGACCAGCAACAGCTTTCAGGGCTGGCACCTTTAGTGTAGGAGCTATCACTGGAAGTTCGCAATTTCGTTGTTGAACTTTGGCCAGATTGAGCAGGAGAGGCTGTGTACGTTGGAAGTTTTAGTAGCCTAAACAAGTTCAGAGCCCAAGTGTTTGTGGTTCGTTTGAGAGGTTACCAGTGGGAGATGAGGACCAGCAAGAGCTTTCAGGGCTGGCACCTTTAGTGTAGGAGCAATCGCTGGACGTTCTCAATTTTGGTTTTGAGCTCTGACGTGAATTAGCGACAGGAAGCGATGATACGTCTGGACCTTTGAGTGTCTAAACAAGTTCAGAGCCCAAGTGTTTGTGGTTCGTTTTCGAGATTATCATTGGCAGATGAGGACCAGCAAGAGCTTTCAGGGCTGGCACCTTTAGTGTAGGAGCAATCGCTGCACGTTCGCAATTTCGGTTTTGAGCTCTGACGTGAATTAACGAAAGGAAGCGATTATACGACTGGACCTTTGAGTGTCTAAACAATTTCAGAGCCCAAGAGTTTGTGGTTCGTTTGAGAGGTTACCAGTGGGAGATGAGGACCAGCATGAGCTTTCAGGGCTGGCACCTTTAGTGTAGGAGCAATCGCTGGACGTTCTCAATTTCGGTGTCGAGCTCTGACCTGAATAAGCAGAAGGAATTGATGATATGTCTGGGCCTTTGAGTGTCTAAACAAGTTCAGAGCCCAAGTGTTTGTTGTTCGTTTTAGAGGTTACCAGTGGGAGATGAGGACCAGCAACAGCTTTCAGGGCTGGCACCTTTAGTGTAGGAGCAATCGCTGCACGTTCGCAATTTCGGTGTAGAGCTCTGACGTGAATTAGCGAAAGGAAGCGATGACACGTCTGGACCTTTGAGTGTCTAAACAAGTTCAGAGCCCAAGTGTTTGTGGTTCGTTTTAGAGGTTATCAGTGGGAGATGAGGACCAGCAAGAGCTTTCAGGGCTGGCATCTTTACTGTAGGAGCAATCGCTGGACGTTCGCAATTTCAGTGTTGAGCTCTGGCCAGATTGAGCAGGAGAGGCTGTATATGTTGGAAGTTTTAGTAGCCTAAACAAGTTCAGAGCCCAAGCGTTTGTGGATCGTTTGAGAGGTTACCAGTGGGAGATGAGGACCAGCAAGAGCTTTCAGGGCTCGCACTTTTAGTGTGGGAACAATAGCTGGACGTTCGCAATTTCGGTGTTGAGCTCTGACGTGAATTAACGAAAGGAAGCGGTGATACGTCTGGACCTTTGAGTGTCTAAAGAATTTCAGAGCCCAAGAGTTTGTGGTTCGTTTGAGAGGTTACCAGTGGGAGATGAGGACCAGCAAGAGCTTTCAGGGCTGGCCCCTTTACAGTAGGAGCAATCGCTGGACGTTCTCAATTTCGGTGTTGAGCTCTGACCTGAATAAGCAGAAGGAATTGATGATATGTCTGGACCTTTGAGTGTCTAAACAAGTTCAGAGCCCAAGTGTTTGTGGTTCGCTTTAAAGGTTACCAGTGGGAGATGAGGACCAGCAACAGCTTTCAGGGCTAGCACCTTTAATGTAGGAGCAATCGCTGGACGTTCGCAATTTCGGTGTTGAGCTTTGGCCAGATTGAGCAGGAGAGGCTGTGTACGTTGGAAGTTTTAGTAGCCTAAACAAGTTCCGAGCCCAAGGGTTTGTGGTTTCGTTTTAGAGGTTACCAGTGAGAGATGAGGTCCAGCAACAGCATTCAGTGTTGGCACCTTTAGTGTAGGAGCAATCGCTGGACGTTCGCAATTTCCGTGTTGAGCTCTGACGTGAAATAGCGAAGGGAAGCGATGATACGTCTGGACCTTTGATTGTCTAAACAAGTTCCGAGACCAAGGGTTTGTGGTTCGTTTGAGAGGTTATCAGTGGGAGATGAGGACCAGCAAGAGCTTTCAGGGCTGGCACCTTTAGTGTAGGAGCAATCGCTGGACGTTCACAATTTCGGTGTTGAGCTTTGGCCCGATTGAGCAGGAGAGGCTGTGTACGTTGGAAGTTTTAGTAGCCTAAACAAGTTCAGAGCCCAAGTGTTTGTGGTTCGTTTGAGAGGTTACCAGTGGGAGATGAGGACCAGCTTGAGCTTTCAGGGCTGGCACCTTTGGTGTAGGAGCAATCGCTGGACGTTCGCAATTTCGGTGTTGAGTTCTGACGTGAATTAGCGAAATGAAGCGATGATACGACTGGACCTTTGAGTGTCTAAACAAGTTCCGAGACCAAGTGTTTGTGGTTCGTTTTAGAGATTACCAGTGAGCGATGATGAGCAGCGAGAGCATTCAGGGCTGGTACATTTAGTGTAGGAGCAATCGCTGGACGTTCGCAATTTCGGTGTTGAGCTCTGGCCAGATTGAGCAGGAGAGGCTGTGTACGTTGGAAGTTTTAGTAGCCTAAACAAGTTCAGAGCCCAAGGGTTTGTGGGTCGTTTGAGAGGTTACCAGTGGGAGATGAGGACCAACAAGAGCTTTCAGGGCTGGCACGTTTAGTGTACGAGCAATCGCTGGACGTTCGCAATTTCGGTTTTGAGCTCTGACGTGAATTAACGAAAGGAAGCGATGATACGTCTGGAACTTTGAGTGTCTAAACAAGTTCAGAGCCCAAGAGTTTGTGGTTCGTTTGAGAGGTTAGCAGTGGGAGATGAGGACCAGCAAGAGCTTTCAGGGCTGGCCCCTTTACAGTAGGAGCAATCGCTGGACGTTCTCAATTTCGGTGTCGAGCTCTGACCTGAATAAGCAGAAGGAATTGATGATACGTCTGGACCTTTGAGTGTCTAAACAAGTTCAGAGCCCAAGTGTTTGTGGTTCGTTTGAGAGGTTACCAGTGGGAGATGAGGACCAGCAAGAGCTTTCAGGGCTGGCACCTTTAATGTAGGAGCAATCGCTGGACGTTCGCAATTTCGGTGTAGAGCTTTGGCCCGATTGAGCAGGAGAGGCTGTGTACGTTGGAAGTTTTAGTAGCCTAAACAAGTTCAGAGCCCAAGGGTTTGTGGTTCGTTTCAGAGGTTACCAGTGGGAGATGAGGACCAGCAAGAGCTTTCAGGGCTGGCACCTTTAGTGTAGGAGCAATCGCTGGACGTTCGCAATTTCGGTGTTGAGCTCTGGCTAGTTGAGCAGGAGAGGCTGTGTACATTGGAAGTTTTAGTAGCCTAAACAAGTTCAGAGCCCAAGTGTTTGTGGTTCGTATGAGAGGTTAGCAGTGGGAGATGAGGACCAGCAAGAGCTTTCAGGGCTGGCACCTTTAGTGTAGGAGCAATTGCTGGACGTTCGCAATTTCAGTGTTGAGCTCTGCCCAGTTTGAGCAGGAGAGGCTGTGTACGTTGGAAGTTTTAGTAGCCTAAACAAGTTCAGAGCCCAAGGGTTTGTGGTTCGTTTGAGAGGTTACCAGTGGGAGATGAGGACCAGCAAGAGCTTCCAGGGCTTGCACTTTTTGTGTAGGAACAATAGCTGGACGTTCGAAATTTCGGTGTAGAGCTCTGACGTTAATTAGTGAAAGGAAACGAGCATAAGTCTGGACCTTTGAGTGTCTAAACAAGTTCAGAGCCCAAGTGTTTGTGGTTCGTTTGAGAGGTTACCAGTGGGAGATGAGGACCAGCAAGAGCTTTCAGGGCTGGCACCTTTAGTGTAGGAGCTATCACTGTACGTTCGCAATTTCGTTGTTGAACTTTGGCCAGATTGAGCAGGAGAGGCTGTGTATGTTGGAAGTTTTAGTAGCCTAAACAAGTTCAGAGCCCAAGTGTTTGTGGTTAGTTTGAGAGGTTACCAGTGGGACATGAGGACCAGCAAGAGCTTTCAGGGCTGGCACCTTTAGTGTAGGAGCAATCGCTGGACGTTCGCAATTTCGGTGTTGAGCTCTGACGTGAATTAGCGACAGGAAGCGATGACACGTCTGGACCTTTGAGTGTCTAAACAAGTTCCGACCCCAAGTGTTTGTGGTTCGTTTTAGAGGTTACCAGTGGGAGATGAGGACCAGCAAGAGCTTTCAGGGCTGGCACCTTTAGTGTAGGAGCAATCGCTGGACGTTCGCAATTTCGGTGTTGAGCTCTGCCCAGATTGAGCAGCAGAGGCTGTATATGCTGGAAGTTTTAGTAGCCTAAACAAGTTCAGAGCCCAAGGGTTTGTGGTTCGTTTTAGAGGTTACCAGTGGGAGATGAGGACCAGCAACAGCTTTCAGGGCTGGCAGCTTTAGTGTAGGAGCAATCGCTGGACGTTCGCAATTTTGGTGTTGAGCTCTGACGTGAATTAGCGAAAGGAGGCGATGATACGTCTGGACCTTTGAGTGTCTAAACAAGTTCAGAGCCCAAGGGTTTGTGGTTCGTTTTAGAGGTTACCAGTGGGAGATGAGGACCAGCAACAGCTTTCAGGGCTGGCACCTTTATTGTAGGAGCTATCACTGGACGTTCGCAATTTCGTTGTTGAGCTTTGGCCAGATTGAGCAGGAGAGGCTCTGTACGTTGGAAGTTTTAGTAGCCTAAACAAGTTCAGAGCCCAAGTGTTTGTGGTTCGTTTGAGAGGTTACCAGTGGGAGATGAGGACCAGCAAGAGCTTTCAGGGCTGGCACCTTTAGTGTAGGAGCAATCGCTGGACGTTCGCAATTTCGGTTTTGAGCTCTGACGTGAATTAGCGAAAGGAAGCGATGATACGTCTGGACCTTTGAGTGTCTAAACAAGTTCAGAGCCCAAGTGTTTGTGGTTCGTTTTAGAGGTTATCAGTGGCAGATGAGGACCAGCAAGAGCTTGCAGGGTTGGCACCTTTAGTGTAGGAGCAATCGCTGCACGTTCGCAATTTCGGTGTTGAGCTCTGACGTGAATTAGCGACAGGAAGCGATGACACGTCTGGACCTTTGAGTGTCTAAACAAGTTCAGAGCCCAAGTGTTTGTGGTTCGTTTGAGAGGTTATCAGTGGGAGATGAGGACCAGCAAGAGCTTTCAGGGCTGGCATCTTTACTGTAGGAGCAATCGCTGGACGTTCGCAATTTCGGTGTTGAGCTATGGCTAGTTGAACAGGAGAGGCTGTGTACGTTGGAAGTTTTAGTAGCCTAAACATGTTCAGAGCCCAAGTGTTTGTGGTTCGTATGAGAGGTTAGCAGTGGGAGATGAGGACTTGCAAGAGCTTTCAGGGCTGGCACCTTTAGTGTAGGAGCAATCGCTGGACGTTCGCAATTTCAGTGTTGAGCTCTGGCCAGATTGAGCAGGAGAGGCTGTATATGTTGGAAGTTTTAGTAGCCTAAACAAGTTCAGAGCCCAAGCGTTTGTGGATCGTTTGAGAGGTTACCAGTGGGAGATGAGGACCAGCAAGAGCTTTCAGGGCTCGCACTTTTAGTGTGGGAACAATAGCTGGACGTTCGCAATTTCGGTGTTGAGCTCTGACGTGAATTAACGAAAGGAAGCGGTGATACGTCTGGACCTTTGAGTGTCTAAAGAATTTCAGAGCCCAAGAGTTTGTGGTTCGTTTGAGAGGTTACCAGTGGGAGATGAGGACCAGCAAGAGCTTTCAGGGCTGGCCCCTTTACAGTAGGAGCAATCGCTGGACGTTCTCAATTTCGGTGTTGAGCTCTGACCTGAATAAGCAGAAGGAATTGATGATATGTCTGGACCTTTGAGTGTCTAAACAAGTTCAGAGCCCAAGTGTTTGTGGTTCGCTTTAAAGGTTACCAGTGGGAGATGAGGACCAGCAACAGCTTTCAGGGTTGGCACCTTTAATATAGGAGCAATCGCTGGACGTTCGCAATTTCGGTGTTGAGCTTTGGCCCGATTGAGCAGGAGAGGCTGTATATGTTGGAAGTTTTAGTAGCCTAAACAAGTTCCGAGCCCAAGTGTTTGTGGTTCATTGAGAGGGTTACCAGTGGGAGATGAGGACCAGCAAGAGCTTTCAGGGCTGGCACCTTTAGTGTAGGAGCAACCGCTGGACGTTCGCAAATTTCGGTGTAGAGCTCTGACGTTAATTAGTGAAAGGAAACGAGCATAAGTCTGGACCTTTGAGTGTCTAAACAAGTTCAGAGCCCAAGTGTTTGTGGTTCGTTTGAGAGGTTACCAGAGGGAGATGAGGACCAGCAACAGCTTTCAGGGCTGGCACCTTTAGTGTAGGAGCAATCGCTGGACGTTCGCAATTTCGGTGTTGAGCTTTGGCCCGATTGAGCAGGAGAGGCTGTGTACGTTGGAAGTTTTAGTAGCCTAAACAAGTTCAGAGCCCAAGTGTTTGTGTTCGTTTGAGAGGTTACCAGTGGGAGATGAGGACCAGCTTGAGCTTTCAGGGCTGGCACCTTTGGTGTAGGAGCAATCACTGGACGTTCGCAATTTCGGTGTTGAGTTCTGACGTGAATTAGCGAAATGAAGCGATGATACGACTGGACCTTTGAGTGTCTAAACAAGTTCAGAGCCAAGTGTTTGTGGTTCGTTTAGAGATTACCAGTGAGCGATGATGAGCAGCAAGAGCATTCAGGGCTGGTACATTTAGTGTAGGAGCAATCGCTGGACGTTCGCAATTTCGTGTTGAGCTCTGGCCACATTGAGCAGGAGAGGCTGTGTACGTTGGAAGTTTTAGTAGGCTAAACAAGTTCAGAGCCCAAGAGTTTGTGGTTCGTTTGAGAGGTTACCAGTGGGAGATGAGGACCAGCAAGAGCTTTCAGGGCTGGCCCCTTTACAGTAGGAGCAATCGCTGGACGTTCTCAATTTCGGTGTCGAGCTCTGACCTGAATAAGCAGAAGGAATTGATGATACGTCTGGACCTTTGAGTGTCTAAACAAGTTCAGAGCCCAAGTGTTTGTGGTTCGTTTGAGAGGTTACCAGTGGGAGATGAGGACCAGCAAGAGCTTTCAGGGCTGGCACCTTTAATGTAGGAGCAATCGCTGGACGTTCGCAATTTCGGTGTAGAGCTTTGGCCCGATTGAGCAGGAGAGGCTGTGTACGTTGACGTTTTAGTAGCCTAAACAAGTTCAGAGCCCAAGGGTTTGTGGTTCGTTTGAGAGGTTACCAGTGGGAGATGAGACCAGCAAGAGCTTTTCAGGGCTGGCACCTTTAGTGTAGGAGCAATCGCTGGACGTTCGCAATTCGGTGTTGAGCCCTGGCCCGACTGAGCAGGAGAGGCTGTGTACGTTGAAGTTTTAGTAGCCTAAACAAGTTCAGAGCCAAGGGTTTGTGGTTCGTTTGAGAGGTTACCAGTGGGAGATGAGGACCAGCAAGAGCTTCCAGGGCTTGCACTTTTAGTGTAGGAACAATAGCAGGACGTTCGAAATTTCGGTGTAGAGCTCAGAGCTCTGACGTTAATTAGTGAAAGGAAACGAGCATAAGTCTGGACCTTTGAGTGTCTAAACAAGTTCAGAGCCCAAGTGTTTGTGGTTCGTTTGAGAGGTTACAAGTGGGAGATGAGGACCAGCAAGAGCTTTCAGGGCTGGCACCTTTAGTGTAGGAGCTATCACTGTACGTTCGCAATTTCGTTGTTGAACTTTGGCCAGATTGAGCAGGAGAGGCTGTGTATGTTGGAAGTTTTAGTAGCCTAAACAAGTTCAGAGCCCAAGTGTTTGTGGTTAGTTTGAGAGGTTACCAGTGGGACATGAGGACCAGCAAGAGCTTTCAGGGCTGGCACCTTTAGTGTAGGAGCAATCGCTGGACGTTCGCAATTTCGGTGTTGAGCTCTGACGTGAATTAGCGACAGAAGCGATGACACGTCTGGACCTTTGAGTGTCTAAACAAGTTCCGACCCCAAGTGTTTGTGGTTCGTTTTAGAGGTTACCAGTGGGAGATGAGGACCAGCAAGAGCTTTCAGGGCTGGCACCTTTAGTGTAGGAGCAATCGCTGGACGTTCGCAATTTCGGTGTTGAGCTCTGCCCAGATTGAGCAGCAGAGGCTGTATATGCTGGAAGTTTTAGTAGCCTAAACAAGTTCAGAGCCCAAGGGTTTGTGGTTCGTTTTAGAGGTTACCAGTGGGAGATGAGGACCAGCAACAGCTTTCAGGGCTGGCAGCTTTAGTGTAGGAGCAATCGCTGGACGTTCGCAATTTTGGTGTTGAGCTCTGACGTGAATTAGCGAAAGGAGGCGATGATACGTCTGGACCTTTGAGTGTCTAAACAAGTTCAGAGCCCAAGGGTTTGTGGTTCGTTTTAGAGGTTACCAGTGGGAGATGAGGACCAGCAACAGCTTTCAGGGCTGGCACCTTTATTGTAGGAGCTATCACTGGACGTTCGCAATTTCGTTGTTGAGCTTTGGCCAGATTGAGCAGGAGAGGCTCTGTACGTTGGAAGTTTTAGTAGCCTAAACAAGTTCAGAGCCCAAGTGTTTGTGGTTCGTTTGAGAGGTTACCAGTGGGAGATGAGGACCAGCAAGAGCTTTCAGGGCTGGCACCTTTAGTGTAGGAGCAATCGCTGGACGTTCGCAATTTCGGTTTGAGCTCTGACGTGAATTAGCGAAAGGAAGCGATGATACGTCTGGACCTTTGAGTGTCTAAACAAGTTCAGAGCCCAAGTGTTTGTGGTTCGTTTTAGAGGTTATCAGTGGCAGATGAGGACCAGCAAGAGCTTGCAGGGTTGGCACCTTTAGTGTAGGAGCAATCGCTGCACGTTCGCAATTTCGGTGTTGAGCTCTGACGTGAATTAGCGACAGAAGCGATGACACGTCTGGACCTTTGAGTGTCTCTAAACAAGTTCAGAGCCCAAGTGTTTGTGGTTCGTTTGAGAGGTTATCAGTGGGAGATGAGGACAGCAAGAGCTTTCAGGGCTGGCATCTTTACTGTAGGAGCAATCGCTGGACGTTCGCATTTCGGTGTTGAGCTATGGCTAGTTGAACAGGAGAGGCTGTGTACGTTGGAAGTTTTAGTAGCCTAAACATGTTCAGAGCCAGTGTTTGTGGTTCGTATGAGAGGTTAGCAGTGGGAGATGAGGATTGCAAGAGCTTTCAGGGCTGGCACCTTTAGTGTAGGAGCAATTGCTGGACGTTCGCAATTCAGTGTTGAGCTTGGCCAGATTGAGCAGGAGAGGCTGTATATGTTGGAAGTTTTAGTAGCCTAAACAAGTTCAGAGCCCAAGCGTTTGTGGATCGTTTGAGAGGTTACCAGTGGGAGATGAGGACCAGCAAGAGCTTTCAGGGCTCGCACTTTTAGTGTGGGAACAATAGCCTGGACGTTCGCAATTTCGGTGTTGAGCTCTGACGTGAATTAACGAAAGGAAGCGGTGATACGTCTGGACCTTTGAGTGTCTAAAGAATTTCAGAGCCCAAGAGTTTGTGGTTCGTTTGAGAGGTTACCAGTGGGAGATGAGGACCAGCAAGAGCTTTCAGGGCTGGCCCCTTTACAGTAGGAGCAATCGCTGGACGTTCTCAATTTCGGTGTTGAGCTCTGACCTGAATAAGCAGAAGGAATTGATGATATGTCTGGACCTTTGAGTGTCTAAACAAGTTCAGAGCCCAAGTGTTTGTGGTTCGCTTTAAAGGTTACCAGTGGGAGATGAGGACCAGCAACAGCTTTCAGGGCTGGCACCTTTAATATAGGAGCAATCGCTGGACGTTCGCAATTTCGGTGTTGAGCTTTGGCCCGATTGAGCAGGAGAGGCTGTATATGTTGGAAGTTTTAGTAGCCTAAACAAGTTCCGAGCCCAAGTGTTTGTGGTTCATTTGAGAGGTTACCAGTGGGAGATGAGGACCAGCAAGAGCTTTCAGGGCTGGCACCTTTAGTGTAGGAGCAACCGCTGGACGTTCGCAATTTCGGTGTAGAGCTCTGACGTTAATTAGTGAAAGGAAACGAGCATAAGTCTGGACCTTTGAGTGTCTAAACAAGTTCAGAGCCCAAGTGTTTGTGGTTCGTTTGAGAGGTTACCAGTGGGAGATGAGGACCAGCAACAGCTTTCAGGGCTGGCACCTTTAGTGTAGGAGCAATCGCTGGACGTTCGCAATTTCGGTGTTGAGCTTTGGCCCGATTGAGCAGGAGAGGCTGTGTACGTTGGAAGTTTTAGTAGCCTAAACAAGTTCAGAGCCCAAGTGTTTGTGGTTCGTTTGAGAGGTTACCAGTGGGAGATGAGGACCAGCTTGAGCTTTCAGGGCTGGCACCTTTGGTGTAGGAGCAATCACTGGACGTTCGCAATTTCGGTGTTGAGTTCTGACGTGAATTAGCGAAATGAAGCGATGATACGACTGGACCTTTGAGTGTCTAAACAAGTTCAGAGCCCAAGTGTTTGTGGTTCGTTTTAGAGATTACCAGTGAGCGATGATGAGCAGCAAGAGCATTCAGGGCTGGTACATTTAGTGTAGGAGCAATCGCTGGACGTTCGCAATTTCGGTGTTGAGCTCTGGCCACATTGAGCAGGAGAGGCTGTGTACGTTGGAAGTTTTAGTAGGCTAAACAAGTTCAGAGCCCAAGAGTTTGTGGTTCGTTTGAGAGGTTACCAGTGGGAGATGAGGACCAGCAAGAGCTTTCAGGGCTGGCCCCTTTACAGTAGGAGCAATCGCTGGACGTTCTCAATTTCGGTGTCGAGCTCTGACCTGAATAAGCAGAAGGAATTGATGATACGTCTGGACCTTTGAGTGTCTAAACAAGTTCAGAGCCCAAGTGTTTGTGGTTCGTTTGAGAGGTTACCAGTGGGAGATGAGGACCAGCAAGAGCTTTCAGGGCTGGCACCTTTAATGTAGGAGCAATCGCTGGACGTTCGCAATTTCGGTGTAGAGCTTTGGCCCGATTGACCAGGAGAGGCTGTGTACGTTGGAAGTTTTAGTAGCCTAAACAAGTTCAGAGCCCAAGGGTTTGTGGTTCGTTTGAGAGGTTACCAGTGGGAGATGAGGACCAGCAAGAGCTTTCAGGGCTGGCACCTTTAGTGTAGGAGCAATCGCTGGACGTTCGAAATTTCGGTGTAGAGCTCTGACGTTAATTAGTGAAAGGAAACGAGCATAAGTCTGGACCTTTGAGTGTCTAAACAAGTTCAGAGCCCAAGTGTTTGTGGTTCGTTTGAGAGGTTACCAGTGGGAGATGAGGACCAGCAAGAGCTTTCAGGGCTGGCACCTTTAATGTAGGAGCAATCGCTGGACGTTCGCAATTTCGGTGTAGAGCTTTGGCCCGATTGAGCAGGAGAGGCTGTGTACGTTGGAAGTTTTAGTAGCCTAAACAAGTTCAGAGCCCAAGGGTTTGTGGTTCGTTTGAGAGGTTACCAGTGGGAGATGAGGACCAGCAAGAGCTTTCAGGGCTGTCACCTTTAGTGTAGGAGCAATCGCTGGACGTTCGCAATTTCGGTGTTGAGCCCTGGCCCGACTGAGCAGGAGAGGCTGTGTACGTTGGAAGTTTTAGTAGCCTAAACAAGTTCAGAGCCCAAGGGTTTGTGGTTCGTTTGAGAGGTTACCAGTGGGAGATGAGGACCAGCAAGAGCTTCCAGGGCTTGCACTTTTTGTGTAGGAAAAATAGCTGGACGTTCGAAATTTCGGTGTAGAGCTCTGACGTTAATTAGTGAAAGGAAACGAGCATAAGTCTGGACCTTTGAGTGTCTAAACAAGTTCAGAGCCCAAGTGTTTGTGGTTCGTTTGAGAGGTTACCAGTGGGAGATGAGGACCAGCAAGAGCTTTCAGGGCTGGCACCTTTAGTGTAGGAGCTATCACTGTACGTTCGCAATTTCGTTGTTGAACTTTGGCCAGATTGAGCAGGAGAGGCTGTGTATGTTGGAAGTTTTAGTAGCCTAAACAAGTTCAGAGCCCAAGTGTTTGTGGTTAGTTTGAGAGGTTACCAGTGGGACATGAGGACCAGCAAGAGCTTTCAGGGCTGGCACCTTTAGTGTAGGAGCAAACACTGGACGTTCGCAATTTCGGTGTTGAGCTCTGACGTGAATTAGCGACAGGAAGCGATGACACGTCTGGACCTTTGAGTGTCTAAACAAGTTCCGACCCCAAGTGTTTGTGGTTCGTTTTAGAGGTTACCAGTGGGAGATGAGGACCAGCAAGAGCTTTCAGGGCTGGCACCTTTAGTGTAGGAGCAATCGCTGGACGTTCGCAATTTCGGTGTTGAGCTCTGCCCAGATTGAGCAGCAGAGGCTGTATATGCTGGAAGTTTTAGTAGCCTAAACAAGTTCAGAGCCCAAGGGTTTGTGGTTCGTTTTAGAGGTTACCAGTGGGAGATGAGGACCAGCAACAGCTTTCAGGGCTGGCAGCTTTAGTGTAGGAGCAATCGCTGGACGTTCGCAATTTTGGTGTTGAGCTCTGACGTGAATTAGCGAAAGGAGGCGATGATACGTCTGGACCTTTGAGTGTCTAAACAAGTTCAGAGCCCAAGGGTTTGTGGTTCGTTTTAGAGGTTACCAGTGGGAGATGAGGACCAGCAACAGCTTTCAGGGCTGGCACCTTTATTGTAGGAGCTATCACTGGACGTTCGCAATTTCGTTGTTGAGCTTTGGCCAGATTGAGCAGGAGAGGCTCTGTACGTTGGAAGTTTTAGTAGCCTAAACAAGTTCAGAGCCCAAGTGTTTGTGGTTCGTTTGAGAGGTTACCAGTGGGAGATGAGGACCAGCAAGAGCTTTCAGGGCTGGCACCTTTAGTGTAGGAGCAATCGCTGGACGTTCGCAATTTCGGTTTTGAGCTCTGACGTGAATTAGCGAAAGGAAGCGATGATACGTCTGGACCTTTGAGTGTCTAAACAAGTTCAGAGCCCAAGTGTTTGTGGTTCGTTTTAGAGGTTATCAGTGGCAGATGAGGACCAGCAAGAGCTTGCAGGGTTGGCACCTTTAGTGTAGGAGCAATCGCTGCACGTTCGCAATTTCGGTGTTGAGCTCTGACGTGAATTAGCGACAGGAAGCGATGACACGTCTGGACCTTTGAGTGTCTAAACAAGTTCAGAGCCCAAGTGTTTGTGGTTCGTTTGAGAGGTTATCAGTGGGAGATGAGGACCAGCAAGAGCTTTCAGGGCTGGCATCTTTACTGTAGGAGCAATCGCTGGAACGTTCGCAATTTCGGTGTTGAGCTATGGCTAGTTGAACAGGAGAGGCTGTGTACGTTGGAAGTTTTAGTAGCCTAAACATGTTCAGAGCCCAAGTGTTTGTGGTTCGTATGAGAGGTTAGCAGTGGGAGATGAGGACTTGCAAGAGCTTTCAGGGCTGGCACCTTTAGTGTAGGAGCAATTGCTGGACGTTCGCAATTTCAGTGTTGAGCTCTGGCCAGATTGAGCAGGAGAGGCTGTATATGTTGGAAGTTTTAGTAGCCTAAACAAGTTCAGAGCCCAAGCGTTTGTGGATCGTTTGAGAGGTTACCAGTGGGAGATGAGGACCAGCAAGAGCTTTCAGGGCTCGCACTTTTAGTGTGGGAACAATAGCTGGACGTTCGCAATTTCGGTGTTGAGCTCTGACGTGAATTAACGAAAGGAAGCGGTGATACGTCTGGACCTTTGAGTGTCTAAAGAATTTCAGAGCCCAAGAGTTTGTGGTTCGTTTGAGAGGTTACCAGTGGGAGATGAGGACCAGCAAGAGCTTTCAGGGCTGGCCCCTTTACAGTAGGAGCAATCGCTGGACGTTCTCAATTTCGGTGTTGAGCTCTGACCTGAATAAGCAGAAGGAATTGATGATATGTCTGGACCTTTGAGTGTCTAAACAAGTTCAGAGCCCAAGTGTTTGTGGTTCGCTTTAAAGGTTACCAGTGGGAGATGAGGACCAGCAACAGCTTTCAGGGCTGGCACCTTTAATATAGGAGCAATCGCTGGACGTTCGCAATTTCGGTGTTGAGCTTTGGCCCGATTGAGCAGGAGAGGCTGTATATGTTGGAAGTTTTAGTAGCCTAAACAAGTTCCGAGCCCAAGTGTTTGTGGTTCATTTGAGAGGTTACCAGTGGGAGATGAGGACCAGCAAGAGCTTTCAGGGCTGGCACCTTTAGTGTAGGAGCAACCGCTGGACGTTCGCAATTTCGGTGTAGAGCTCTGACGTTAATTAGTGAAAGGAACGAGCATAAGTCTGGACCTTTGAGTGTCTAAACAAGTTCAGAGCCCAAGTGTTTGTGGTTCGTTTGAGAGGTTACCAGTGGGAGATGAGGACCAGCAACAGCTTTCAGGGCTGGCACCTTTAGTGTAGGAGCAATCGCTGGACGTTCGCAATTTCGGTGTTGAGCTTTGGCCCGATTGAGCAGGAGAGGCTGTGTACGTTGGAAGTTTTAGTAGCCTAAACAAGTTCAGAGCCCAAGTGTTTGTGGTTCGTTTGAGAGGTTACCAGTGGGAGATGAGGACCAGCTTGAGCTTTCAGGGCTGGCACCTTTGGTGTAGGAGCAATCACTGGACGTTCGCAATTTCGGTGTTGAGTTCTGACGTGAATTAGCGAAATGAAGCGATGATACGACTGGACCTTTGAGTGTCTAAACAAGTTCAGAGCCCAAGTGTTTGTGGTTCGTTTTAGAGATTACCAGTGAGCGATGATGAGCAGCAAGAGCATTCAGGGCTGGTACATTTAGTGTAGGAGCAATCGCTGGACGTTCGCAATTTCGGTGTTGAGCTCTGGCCACATTGAGCAGGAGAGGCTGTGTACGTTGGAAGTTTTAGTAGGCTAAACAAGTTCAGAGCCCAAGAGTTTGTGGTTCGTTTGAGAGGTTACCAGTGGGAGATGAGGACCAGCAAGAGCTTTCAGGGCTGGCCCCTTTACAGTAGGAGCAATCGCTGGACGTTCTCAATTTCGGTGTCGAGCTCTGACCTGAATAAGCAGAAGGAATTGATGATACGTCTGGACCTTTGAGTGTCTAAACAAGTTCAGAGCCCAAGTGTTTGTGGTTCGTTTGAGAGGTTACCAGTGGGAGATGAGGACCAGCAAGAGCTTTCAGGGCTGGCACCTTTAATGTAGGAGCAATCGCTGGACGTTCGCAATTTCGGTGTAGAGCTTTGGCCCGATTGACCAGGAGAGGCTGTGTACGTTGGAAGTTTTAGTAGCCTAAACAAGTTCAGAGCCCAAGTGTTTGTGGTTCGTTTGAGAGGTTACCAGTGGGAGATGAGGACCAGCAAGAGCTTTCAGGGCTGGCACCTTTAGTGTAGGAGCAATCGCTGGACGTTCTCAATTTTGGTTTTGAGCTCTGACGTGAATTAGCGACAGGAAGCGATGATACGTCTGGACCTTTGAGTGTCTAAACAAGTTCAGAGCCCAAGTGTTTGTGGTTCGTTTTCGAGATTATCATTGGCAGATGAGGACCAGCAAGAGCTTTCAGGGCTGGCACCTTTAGTGTAGGAGCAATCGCTGCACGTTCGCAATTTCGGTTTTGAGCTCTGACGTGAATTAACGAAAGGAAGCGATTATACGACTGGACCTTTGAGTGTCTAAACAATTTCAGAGCCCAAGAGTTTGTGGTTCGTTTGAGAGGTTACCAGTGGAGATGAGGACCAGCATGAGCTTTCAGGGCTGGCACCTTTAGTGTAGGAGCAATCGCTGGACGTTCTCAATTTCGGTGTCGAGCTCTGACCTGAATAAGCAGAAGGAATTGATGATATGTCTGGACCTTTGAGTGTCTAAACAAGTTCAGAGCCCAAGTGTTTGTTGTTCGTTTTAGAGGTTACCAGTGGGAGATGAGGACCAGCAACAGCTTTCAGGGCTGGCACCTTTAGTGTAGGAGCAATCGCTGCACGTTCGCAATTTCGGTGTAGAGCTCTGACGTGAATTAGCGACAGGAAGCGATGACACGTCTGGACCTTTGAGTGTCTAAACAAGTTCAGAGCCCAAGTGTTTGTGGTTCGTTTTAGAGGTTACCAGTGGGAGATGAGGACCAGCAAGAGCTTTCAGGGCTGGCACCTTTAGTGTAGGAGCAATCGCTGGGACGTTCGCAATTTCGGTGTTGAGCTCTGCCTAGTTGAGCAGGAGAGGCTGTGTACATTGGAAGTTTTAGTAGCCTAGAACAAGTTCAGAGCCCAAGTGTTTGTGGTTCGTATGAGAGGTTAGCAGTGGGAGATGAGGACCAGCAAGAGCTTTCAGGGCTGGCACCTTTAGTGTAGGAGCAATTGCTGGGACGTTCGCAATTTCAGTGTTGAGCTCTGCCCAGTTTGAGCAGGAGAGGCTGTGTACGTTGGAAGTTTTAGTAGCCTAAACAAGTTCAGAGCCCAAGTGTTTGTGGTTCGTTTGAGAGGTTACCAGTGGGAGATGAGGACCAGCAAGAGCTTCCAGGGCTTGCACTTTTTGTGTAGGAACAATAGCTGGACGTTCGAAATTTCGGTGTAGAGCTCTGACGTTAATTAGTGAAAGGAAACGAGCATAAGTCTGGACCTTTGAGTGTCTAAACAAGTTCAGAGCCCAAGTGTTTGTGGTTCGTTTTAGAGGTACCAGTGGGAGATGAGGACCAGCAAGAGCTTTCAGGGCTGGCACCTTTAGTGTAGGAGCTATCACTGTACGTTCGCAATTTCGTTGTTGAACTTTGGCCAGATTGAGCAGGAGAGGCTGTGTATGTTGGAAGTTTAGTAGCCTAAACAAGTTCAGAGCCCAAGTGTTTGTGGTTCGTTTGAGAGGTTACCAGTGGAGATGAGGACCAGCAAGAGCTTTCAGGCTGGCACCTTTAGTGTAGGAGCAATCGCTGGACGTTCGCAATTTCGGTGTTGAGCTCTGATGTGAATTAGCGACAGGAAGCGATGACACGTCTGGACCTTTGAGTGTCTAAACAAGTTCAGAGCCCAAGTGTTTGTGGTTCGTTTTAGAGGTTACCAGTGGGAGATGAGGACCAGCAAGAGCTTTCAGGGCTGGCACCTTTAGTGTAGGAGCAATCGCTGGAAGTTCGCAATTTCGGTGTTGAGCTCTGCCCAGATTGAGCAGCAGAGGCTGTATATGCTGGAAGTTTTAGTAGCCTAAACAAGTTCAGAGCCCAAGGGTTTGTGGGTCGTTTGAGAGGTTACCAGTGGGAGATGAGGACCAACAAGAGCTTTCAGGGCTGGCACGTTTAGTGTACGAGCAATCGCTGGACGTTCGCAATTTCGGTTTTGAGCTCTGACGTGAATTAACGAAAGGAAGCGATGATACGTCTGGAACTTTGAGTGTCTAAACAAGTTCAGAGCCCAAGAGTTTGTGGTTCGTTTGAGAGGTTAGCAGTGGGAGATGAGGACCAGCAAGAGCTTTCAGGGCTGGCCCCTTTACAGTAGGAGCAATCGCTGGACGTTCTCAATTTCGGTGTCGAGCTCTGACCTGAATAAGCAGAAGGAATTGATGATACGTCTGGACCTTTGAGTGTCTAAACAAGTTCAGAGCCCAAGTGTTTGTGGTTCGTTTGAGAGGTTACCAGTGGGAGATGAGGACCAGCAAGAGCTTTCAGGGCTGGCACCTTTAATGTAGGAGCAATCGCTGCACGTTCGCAATTTCGGTGTAGAGCTCTGACGTGAATTAGCGACAGGAAGCGATGACACGTCTGGACCTTTGAGTGTCTAAACAAGTTCAGAGCCCAAGTGTTTGTGGTTCGTTTTAGAGGTTATCAGTGGAGATGAGGACCAGCAAGAGCTTTCAGGGCTGGCATCTTTACTGTAGGGAGCAATCGCTGGACGTTCGCAATTTCGGTGTTGAGCTCTGGCTAGTTGAACAGGAGAGGCGGTGTACGTTGGAAGTTTTAGTAGCCTAAACATGTTCAGAGCCCAAGTGTTTGTGGTTCGTATGAGAGGTTAGCAGTGCGAGATGAGGACTTGCAAGAGCTTTCAGGGCTGGCACCTTTAGTGTAGGAGCAATTGCTGGACGTTCGCAATTTCAGTGTTGAGCTCTGGCCAGATTGAGCAGGAGAGGCTGTATATGTTGGAAGTTTTAGTAGCCTAAAAAGTTCAGAGCCCAAGCGTTTGTGGATCGTTTGAGAGGTTACCCAGTGGGAGATGAGGACCAGCAAGAGCTTTCAGGGCTCGCACTTTTAGTGTGGGAACAATAGCTGGACGTTCGCAATTTCGGTGTTGAGCTCTGACCGTGAATTAACGAAAGGAAGCGGTGATACGTCTGGACCTTTGAGTGTCTAAAGAATTTCAGAGCCCAAGAGATTTGTGGTTCGTTGAGAGGTTACCAGTGGGAGATGAGGACCAGCAAGAGCTTTCAGGGCTGGCCCCTTTACAGTAGGAGCAATCGCTGGACGTTCTCAATTTCGGTGTTGAGCTCTGACCTGAATAAGCAGAAGGAATTGATGATATGTCTGGACCTTTGAGTGTCTAAACAAGTTCAGAGCCCAAGTGTTTGTGGTTCGCTTTAAAGGTTACCAGTGGAGATGAGGACCAGCAACAGCTTTCAGGGCTGGCACCTTTAATGTAGGAGCAATCGCTGGACGTTCGCAATTTCGGTGTTGAGCTTTGGCCAGATTGAGCAGGAGAGGCTGTGTACGTTGGAAGTTTTAGTAGCCTAAACAAGTTCCGAGCCCAAGTGTTAAGAGGTTACCAGTGGGAGATGAGGACCAGCAAGAGCTTTCAGGGCTGGCACCTTTAGTGTAGGAGCAACCGCTGGACGTTCGCAATTTCGGTGTAGAGCTCTGACGTTAATTAGTGAAAGGAAACGAGCATAAGTCTGACCTTTGAGTGTCTAAACAAGTTCAGAGCCCAAGTGTTTGTGGTTCGTTTGAGAGGTTACCAGTGGGAGATGAGGACCAGCAACAGCTTTCAGGCTGGCACCTTTAGTGTAGGAGCAATCGCTGGACGTTCGCAATTTCGGTGTTGAGCTTTGGCCCGATTGAGCAGGAGAGGCTGTGTACGTTGGAAGTTTTAGTAGCCTAAACAAGTTCAGAGCCCAAGTGTTTGTGGTTCGTTTGAGAGGTTACCAGTGGGAGATGAGGACCAGCTTGAGCTTTCAGGGCTGGCACCTTTGGTGTAGGAGCAATCACTGGACGTTCGCAATTTCGGTGTTGAGTTCTGACGTGAATTAGCGAAATGAAGCGATGATACGACTGGACCTTTGAGTGTCTAAACAAGTTCCGAGACCAAGTGTTTGTGGTTCGTTTAGAGATTACCAGTGAGCGATGATGAGCAGCAAGAGCATTCAGGGCTGGTACATTTAGTGTAGGAGCAATCGCTGGACGTTCGCAATTTCGGTGTTGAGCTCTGGCCAGATTGAGCAGGAGAGGCTGTGTACGTTGGAAGTTTTAGTAGCCTAAACAAGTTCAGAGCCCAAGGGTTTGTGGGTCGTTTGAGAGGTTACCAGTGGGAGGATGAGGACCAACAAGAGCTTTCAGGGCTGGCACGTTTAGTGTACGAGCAATCGCTGGACGTTCGCAATTTCGGTTTGAGCTCTGACGTGAATTAACGAAAGGAAGCGATGATACGTCTGGAACTTTGAGTGTCTAAACAAGTTCAGAAGCCCAAGAGTTGTGGATCGTTTGAGAGGTTAGCAGTGGAGATGAGGACCAGCAAGAGCTTTCAGGGCTGGCCCCTTTACAGTAGGAGCAATCGCTGGACGTTCTCAATTTCGGTGTAGAGCTTGGCCCGATTGAGCAGGAGAGGCTGTGTACGTTGAAGTTTTAGTAGCCTAAACAAGTTCAGAGCCCAAGTGTTTGTGGTTCGTTGAGAGGTTACCAGTGGGAGATGAGGACCAGCAAGAGCTTTCAGGGCTGGCACCTTTAATGTAGGAGCAATCGCTGGACGTTCGCAATTTCGGTGTAGAGCTTTGGCCCGATGAGCAGGAGAGGCTGTGTACGTTGGAAGTTTTAGTAGCCTAAACAAGTTCAGAGCCCAAGTGTTTGTGTTCGTT
Organism: Gavia stellata; assembly: GCF_030936135.1. Classification (NCBI taxonomy): domain Eukaryota; kingdom Metazoa; phylum Chordata; class Aves; order Gaviiformes; family Gaviidae; genus Gavia; species Gavia stellata. The sequence continues at coordinate 75,297 of NW_026776429.1, forward strand.
TGAGAGGTTACCAGTGGGAGATGAGGACCAGCAAGAGCTTTCAGGGCTGGCACCTTTAGTGTAGGAGCAATCGCTGGACGTTCGCAATTTCGGTGTTGAGCTCTGGCTAGTTGAGCAGGAGAGGCTGTGTACATTGAAGTTTTAGTAGCCTAAACAAGTTCAGAGCCCAAGTGTTTGTGGTTCGTATGAGAGGTTAGCAGTGGGAGATGAGGACCAGCAAGAGCTTTCAGGGCTGGCACCTTTAGTGTAGGAGCAATTGCTGGACGTTCGCAATTTCAGTGTTGAGCTCTGCCCAGTTTGAGCAGGAGAGGCTGTGTACGTTGGAAGTTTTAGTAGCCTAAACAAGTTCAGAGCCCAAGGGTTTGTGGTTCGTTTGAGAGGTTACCAGTGGGAGATGAGGACCAGCAAGAGCTTCCAGGGCTTGCACTTTTTGGTGTAGGAACAATAGCTGGACGTTCGAAATTTCGGTGTAGAGCTCTGACGTTAATTAGTGAAAGGAAACGAGCATAAGTCTGGACCTTTGAGTGTCTAAACAAGTTCAGAGCCCAAGTGTTTGTGGTTCGTTTTAGAGGTTACCAGTGGGAGATGAGGACCAGCAAGAGCTTTCAGGGCTGGCACCTTTAGTGTAGGAGCTATCACTGTACGTTCGCAATTTCGTTGTTGAACTTGGCCAGATTGAGCAGGAGAGGCTGTGTATGTTGGAAGTTTTAGTAGCCTAAACAAGTTCAGAGCCCAAGTGTTTGTGGTTCGTTTGAGAGGTTAGCAGTGGGAGATGAGGACCAGCAAGAGCTTTCAGGGCTGGCACCTTTAGTGTAGGAGCAATCGCTGGACGTTCGCAATTTCGGTGTTGAGCTCTGATGTGAATTAGCGACAGGAAGAGATGACACGTCTGGACCTTTGAGTGTCTAAACAAGTTCAGAGCCCAAGTGTTTGTGGTTCGTTTTAGAGGTTACCAGTGGGAGATGAGGACCAGCAAGAGCTTTCAGGGCTGGCACCTTTAGTGTAGGAGCAATCGCTGGACGTTCGCAATTTCGGTGTTGAGCTCTGCCCAGATTGAGCAGCAGAGGCTGTATATGCTGGATAGTTTTAGTAGCCTAAACAAGTTCAGAGCCAAGGGTTTGTGGTTCGTTTGAGAGGTTACCAGTGGGAGATGAGGACCAGCAACAGCTTTCAGGGCTGGCAGCTTAGTGTAGGAGCAATCGCTGGACGTTCGCAATTTCGGTGTTGAGCTCTGACGTGAATTAGCGAAAGGAGGCGATGATACGTCTGGACCTTTGAGTGTCTAAACAAGTTCAGAGCCCAAGGGTTTGTGTTTCGTTTTAGAGGTTACCAGTGGGAGATGAGGACCAGCAACAGCTTTCAGGGCTGGCACCTTTATTGTAGGAGCTATCACTGGACGTTCGCAATTTCGTTGTTGAGCTTTGGCCAGATGAGCAGGAGAGGCTCTGTACGTTGGAAGTTTTAGTAGCCTAAACAAGTTCAGAGCCCAAGTGTTTGTGGTTCGTTTGAGAGGTTACCAGTGGGAGATGAGGACCAGCAAGAGCTTTCAGGGCTGGCACCTTAGTGTAGGAGCAATCGCTGGACGTTCGCAATTTCGGTGTTGAGCTCTGGCCAGTTGAGCAGGAGAGGCTGGGCACGTTGGAAGTTTTAGTAGGCTAAACAAGTTCAGAGCCCAAGTGTTTGTGGTTCGTTTGAGAGGTTACCAGTGGGAGATGAGGACCAGCAAGAGCTTTCAGGGCTGGCACCTTTAGTGTAGGAGCAATCGCTGACGTTCGCAATTTCGGTTTGAGCTCTGACGTGATTAGCGAAAGAAGCGATGATACGTCCTGGACCTTTGAGTGTCTAAACAAGTTCAGAGCCCAGTGTTGTGGTTCGTTTTAGAGGTTATCAGTGGCAGATGAGGACCAGCAAGAGCTTTCAGGGCTGGCAACTTTAGTGTAGGAGCAATCGCTGCACGTTCGCAATTTCGGTGTTGAGCTCTGACGTGAATTAGCGACAGGAAGCGATGACACGTCTGGACCTTTGAGTGTCTAAACAAGTTCAGAGCCCAAGTGTTTGTGGTTCGTTGAGAGGTTACAGTGGGAGATGAGGACCAGCAAGAGCTTTCAGGGCTGGCACCTTTAATGTAGGAGCAATCGCTGGATGTTCGCAATTTCGGTGTTGAGCTTTGGCCCGATTGAGCAGAGAGGCTCTGTACGTTGAAGTTTTAGTAGCCTAACAAGTTCAGAGCCCAAGGGTTTGTGGTTCGTTTGAGAGGTTACCAGTGGGAGATGAGACCAGCAAGAGCTTTCAGGGCTGGCACCTTTAGTGTAGGAGCAATCGCTGGACGTTCGCAATTTCGGTGTTGGCTCTGGCTAGTTGAGCAGGAGAGGCTGTGTACATTGGAAGTTTTAGTAGCCTAAACAAGTTCAGGAGCCCAAGTGTTTGTGGTTCGTATGAGAGGTTAGCAGTGGGACATGAGGGACCAGCAAGAGCTGTCAGGGCTGGCCCTTTACAGTAGGAGCAATCGCTGACGTTCTCAATTTCGGTGTTGAGCTCTGACCTGAATAAGCAGAAGGAATTGATGATATGTCTGGACCTTTGAGTTCTAAACAAGTTCCGAGCCCAAGTGTTTGTGGTTCGTTTGAGAGGTTATCAGTGGGAGATGAGGACACAGCAACAGCTTTCAGGCTGGCCCCTTTAGTGTAGTAGCAATCGCTGGACGTTCACAATTTCGGTGTTGAGCTCTGACATGAATTAGCGAAGGAATTGATGGTACGTCTGGAACTTTGAGTGTCCTAAACAAGTTCAGAGCCAAGTGTTTGTGGTTCGTTTGAGAGGTTACCAGTGGAGATGAGGACCAGCAAGAGCTTTCAGGGCTGGCACCTTAGTGTAGGAGCAATCACTGGACGTTCGCAATTTCTGTGTTGAGCTCTGGCCAGTTGAGCAGGAGAGGCTGGGCACGTTGGAAGTTTTAGTAGCCTAAACAAGTTCAGAGCCCAAGTGTTTGTGGTTCGTATGAGAGGTTAGCAGTGGGGAGATGAGGACTTGCAAGAGCTTTCAGGGCTGGCACCTTTAGTGTAGGAGCAATTGCTGGACGTTCGCAATTTCAATGTTGAGCTCTGGCCAGATTGAGCAGGAGAGGCTGTATATGTTGGAAGTTTTAGTAGCCTAAACAAGTTCAGAGCCCAAGCGTTTGTGGATCGTTTGAGAGGGTACCAGTGGGAGATGAGGACCAGCAAGAGCTTTCAGGGCTGGCCCCTTTACAGTAGGAGCAATCGCTGGACGTCTCAATTTCGGTGTTGAGCTCTGACCTGAATAAGCGAAGGAATAGATGATATGTCTGGACCTTTGAGTGTCTAAACAAGTTCAGAGCCCAAGTGTTGTGGTTCGTTTGAGAGGTTACCAGTGGGAGATGAGGACCAGCAAGAGCTTTCAGGGCTGGCACCTTTAGTGTAGGAGCAATCGCTGACGTTCGCAATTTCGGTGTTGACCTTTGGCCCGATAGAGCAGGAGAGGCTGTGTACGTTGGAAGTTTAGTAGCCTAAACAAGTTCAGAGCCAAGTGTTTTGTGGTTCGTTTGAGAGGTTACGAGTCGGAGATGAGGACCAGCAAGAGCTTTCAGGGCTCGCACTTTAGTGTAGGGAACAATAGCTGGACGTTCGAAATTTCGGTGTAGAGCTCTGACGTTAATTAGTGAAAGGAACGAGCATAAGTCTGGACCTTTGAGTGTCTAAACAAGTTCCGAGACCAAGTGTTTGTGGGTCGTTTTAGAGGTTACCAGTGGGAGATGAGGACCAGCAAGAGCTTTCAGGGCTGGCACCTTTAGTGTAGGAGCAATCGCTGGACGTTCGCAATTTCGGTGTTGAGCTCTGACGTGAATTAGCGACAGGAAGCGATGACACGTCTGGACCTTTGAGTGTCTAAACAAGTTCCGACCCCAAGTGTTTGTGGTTCGTTTTAGAGGTTATCAGTGGGAGATGAGGACCAGCAAGAGCTTTCAGGGCTGGCACCTTTAGTGTAGGAGCAATCGCTGGACGTTCGCAATTTCGGTGTTGAGCTCTGGCCAGATTGAGCAGGAGAGGCTGTATATGCTGGAAGTTTTAGTAGCCTAAACAAGTTCAGAGCCCAAGGGTTTGTGGTTCGTTTTAGAGGTTAGAGTGGGAGACGAGGACGAGCAAAGCTTTCAGGGCTCGCACTTTTTGTGTAGGAAAAATAGCTGGACGTTCGAAATTTCGGTGTAGAGCTCTGACGTTAATTAGTGAAAGGAAACGAGCATAAGTCTGGACCTTTGAGTGTCTAAACAAGTTCAGAGCCCAAGTGTTTGTGGTTCGTTTTAGAGGTTACCAGTGGGAGATGAGGACCAGCAACAGCTTTCAGGGCTGGCACCTTTAGTGTAGGAGCTATCACTGGACGTTCGCAATTTCGTTGTTGAGCTTTGGCCAGATTGAGCAGGAGAGGCTCTGTACGTTGGAAGTTTTAGTAGCCTAAACAAGTTCCGAGCCCAAGTGTTTGTGGTTCGTTTGAGAGGTTACCAGTGGGAGATGAGGACCAGCAAGAGCTTTCAGGGCTGGCACCTTTAGTGTAGGAGCAATCGCTGGACGTTCGCAATTTCGGTGTTGAGCTCTGGCCAGTTGAGCAGGAGAGCCTGGGTACGTTGGAAGTTTTAGTAGCCTAAACAAGTTCAGAGCCCAAGTGTTTGTGGTTCGTATGAGAGGTTAGCAGTGGGAGATGAGGACTTGCAAGAGCTTTCAGGGCTGGCACCTTTAGTGTAGGAGCAATTGCTGGACGTTCGCAATTTCAGTGTTGAGCTCTGGCCAGATTGAGCAGGAGAGGCTGTATATGTTGGAAGTTTTAGTAGCCTAAACAAGTTCAGAGCCCAAGCGTTTGTGGATCGTTTGAGAGGTTACGAGTCGGAGATGAGGACCAGCAAGAGCTTTCAGGGCTCGCACTTTTAGTGTGGGAACAATAGCTGGACGTTCGCAATTTCGGTGTTGAGCTCTGACGTGATTTAACGAAAGGAAGCGGTGATACGTCTGGACCTTTGAGTGTCTAAACAATTTCAGAGCCCAAGAGTTTGTGGTTCGTTTGAGAGGTTACCAGTGGGAGATGAGGACCAGCAAGAGCTTTCAGGGCTGGCCCCTTTACAGTAGGAGCAATCGCTGGACGTTCTCAATTTCGGTGTTGAGCTCTGACCTGAATAAGCAGAAGGAATTGATGATATGTCTGGACCTTTGAGTGTCTAAACAAGTTCAGAGCCCAAGTGTTTGTGGTTCGCTTTAAAGGTTACCAGTGGGAGATGAGGACCAGCAACAGCTTTCAGGGCTGGCACCTTTAATGTAGGAGCAATCGCTGGACGTTCGCAATTTCGGTGTTGAGCTTTGGCCAGATTGAGCAGGAGAGGCTGTATATGTTGGAAGTTTTAGTAGCCTAAACAAGTTCCGAGCCCAAGTGTTTGTGGTTCGTTTGAGAGGTTACCAGTGGGAGATGAGGACCAGCAAGAGCTTTCAGGGCTGGCACCTTTAGTGTAGGAGCAACCGCTGGACGTTCGCAATTTCGGTGTAGAGCTCTGACGTTAATTAGTGAAAGGAAACGAGCATAAGTCTGGACCTTTGAGTGTCTAAACAAGTTCAGAGCCCAAGTGTTTGTGGTTCGTTTGAGAGGTTACCAGTGGGAGATGAGGACCAGCAACAGCTTTCAGGGCTGGCCCCTTTAGTGTAGGAGCAATCGCTGGACGTTCACAATTTCGGTGTTGAGCTCTGACATGAATTAGCGAAGGAATTGATGATACGTCTGGAACTTTGAGTGTCTAAACAAGTTCAGAGCCCAAGTGTTTGTGGTTCGTTTGAGAGGTTACCAGTGGGAGATGAGGACCAGCAAGAGCTTTCAGGGCTGGCACCTTTAGTGTAGGAGCAATCGCTGGACGTTCGCAATTTCGGTGTAGAGCTCTGACGTGAATTAGCGAAAGGAAGCAATCATACGTCTGGAACTTTGAGTGTCTAAACAAGTTCCGAGACCAAGTGTTTGTGGTTCGTTTTAGAGGTTACCAGTGGGAGATGAGGACCAGCAAGAGCTTTCAGGGCTGGCACCTTTAGTGTAGGAGCAATCGCTGCACGTTCGCAATTTCGGTGTTGAGCTTTGGCCCGATTGAGCAGGAGAGGCTGTGTACGTTGGAAGTTTTAGTAGCCTAAACAAGTTCAGAGCCCAAGGGTTTGTGGTTCGTTTGAGAGGTTACCAGTGGGAGATGAGGACCAGCAAGAGCTTTCAGGGCTGGCACCTTTAGTGTACGAGCAATCGCTGGACGTTCGCAATTTCGGTTTTGAGCTCTGACGTGAATTAACGAAAGGAAGCGATGATACGTCTGGACCTTTGAGTATCTAAACAAGTTCAGAGCCCAAGAGTTTGTGGTTCGTTTGAGAGGTTACCAGTGGGAGGTGAGGACCAGCAAGAGCTTTCAGGGCTGGCCCCTTTACAGTAGGAGCAATCGCTGGACGTTCTCAATTTCGGTGTCGAGCTCTGACCTGAATAAGCAGAAGGAATTGATGATATGTCTGGACCTTTGAGTGTCTAAACAAGTTCAGAGCCGAAGTGTTTGTGGTTCGTTTGAGAGGTTACCAGTGGGAGATGAGGACCAGCAAGAGCTTTCAGGGCTGGTACCTTTAATGTAGGAGCAATCGCTGGACGTTCGCAATTTCGGTGTTGAGCTTTGGCCCGATTGAGCAGGAGAGGCTGTGTACGTTGGAAGTTTTAGTAGCCTAAACAAGTTCAGAGCCCAAGGGTTTGTGGTTCGTTTGAGAGGTTACCAGTGGGAGATGAGGACCAGCAAGAGCTTTCAGGGCTGGCACCTTTAGTGTAGGAGCAATCGCTGGACGTTCGCAATTTCGGTGTTGAGCTCTGGCTAGTTGAGCAGGAGAGGCTGTGTACGTTGGAAGTTTTAGTAGCCTAAACAAGTTCAGAGCCCAAGGGTTTGTCGTTCGTTTGAGAGGTTACGAGTCGGAGATGAGGACCAGCAAGAGCTTTCAGGGCTCGCACTTTTAGTGTAGGAACAATAGCTGGACGTCCGAAATTTCGGTGTAGAGTTCTGACGTTAATTAGTGAAAGGAAACGAGCATAAGTCTGGACCTTTGAGTGTCTAAACAAGTTCAGAGCCCAAGTGTTTGTGGTTCGTTTTAGAGGTTACCAGTGGGAGATGAGGACCAGCAAGAGCTTTCAGGGCTGGCACCTTTACTGTAGGAGCTATCACTGGACGTTCGCAATTTCGTTGTTGAACTTTGGACAGATTGAGCAGGAGAGGCTGTGTACGTTGGAAGTTTTAGTAGCCTAAACAAGTTCAGAGCCCAAGTGTTTGTGGTTCGTTTGAGAGGTTACCAGTGGGAGATGAGGACCAGCAAGAGCTTTCAGGGCTGGCACCTTTAGTGTAGGAGCAATCGCTGGACGTTCGCAATTTCGGTGTTGAGCTCTGACGTGAATTAGCGACAGGAAGCGATGACACGTCTGGACCTTTGAGTGTCTAAACAAGTTCAGAGCCCAAGTGTTTGTGGTTCGTTTTAGAGGTTATCAGTGGGAGATGAGGACCAGCAAGAGCTTTCAGGGCTGGCACCTTTAGTGTAGGAGCAATCGCTGGACGTTCGCAATTTCGGTGTTGAGCTCTGGCCAGATTGAGCAGGAGAGTTTGTATATGCTGGAAGTTTTAGTAGCCTAAACAAGTTCAGAGCCCAAGGGTTTGTGGTTCGTTTTAGAGGTTAGAGTGGGAGACGAGGACCAGCAAAGCTTTCAGGGCTCGCACTTTTTGTGTAGGAAAAATAGCTGGACGTTCGAAATTTCGGTGTAGAGCTCTGACGTTAATTAGTGAAAGGAAACGAGCATAAGTCTGGACCTTTTAGTGTCTAAACAAGTTCAGAGCCCAAGTGTTTGTGGTTCGTATGAGAGGTTACCAGTGGGAGATGAGGACTTGCAAGAGCTTTCAGGGCTGGCACCTTTAGTGTAGGAGCAATTGCTGGACGTTCGCAATTTCAGTGTTGAGCTCTGGCCAGATTGAGCAGGAGAGGCTGTATATGTTGGAAGTTTTAGTAGCCTAAACAAGTTCAGAGCCCAAGCGTTTGTGGATCGTTTGAGAGGTTACCAGTGGGAGATGAGGACCAGCAAGAGCTTTCAGGGCTCGCACTTTTAGTGTGGGAACAATAGCTGGACGTTCGCAATTTCGGTGTTGAGCTCTGTCGTGAATTAACGAAAGGAAGCGGTGATACGTCTGGACCTTTGAGTGTCTAAACAATTTCAGAGCCCAAGAGTTTGTGGTTCGTTTGAGAGGTTACCAGTGGGAGATGAGGACCAGCAAGAGCTTTCAGGGCTGGCCCCTTTACAGTAGGAGCAATCGCTGGACGTTCTCAATTTCGGTGTTGAGCTCTGACCTGAATATGCAGAAGGAATTGATGATATGTCTGGACCTTTGAGTGTCTAAACAAGTTCAGAGCCCAAGTGTTTGTGGTTCGCTTTAAAGGTTACCAGTGGGAGATGAGGACCAGCAACAGCTTTCAGGGCTGGCACCTTTAATGTAGGAGCAATCGCTGGACGTTCGCAATTTCGGTGTTGAGCTTTGGCCCGATTGAGCAGGAGAGGCTGTATATGTTGGGAGTTTTAGTAGCCTAAACAAGTTCCGAGCCCAAGTGTTTGTGGTTCGTTTGGGAGGTTACCAGTGGGAGATGAGGACCAGCAAGAGCTTTCAGGGCTGGCACCTTTAGTGTAGGAGCAACCGCTGGACGTTCGCAATTTCGGTGTAGAGCTCTGACGTTAATTAGTGAAAGGAAACGAGCATAAGTCTGGACCTTTGAGTGTCTAAACAAGTTCAGAGCCCAAGTGTTTGTGGTTCGTTTGAGAGGTTACCAGTGGGAGATGAGGACCAGCAACAGCTTTCAGGGCTGGCACCTTTACTGTAGGAGCAATCGCTGGACGTTCACAATTTCGGTGTTGAGCTCTGACATGAATAAGCGAAGGAATTGATGATACGTCTGGAACTTTGAGTGTCTAAACAAGTTCAGAGCCCAAGTGTTTGTGGTTCGTTTGAGAGGTTACCAGTGGGAGATGAGGACCAGCAAGAGCTTTCAGGGCTGGCACCTTTAGTGTAGGAGCAATCGCTGGACGTTCGCAATTTCGGTGTAGAGCTCTGACGTGAATTAGCGAAAGGAAGCAATCATACGTCTGGAACTTTGAGTGTCTAAACAAGTTCCGAGACCAAGTGTTTGTGGTTCGTTTTAGAGGTTACCAGTGGGAGATGAGGACCAGCAAGAGCTTTCAGGGCTGGCACCTTTAGTGTAGGAGCTATCACTGGACGTTCGCAATTTCGTTGTGGAGCTTTGGCCAGATTGAGCAGGAGAGGCTCTGTACGTTGGAAGTTTTAGTAGCCTAAACAAGTTCCGAGCCCAAGTGTTTGTGGTTCGTTTGAGAGGTTACCAGTGGGAGATGAGGACCAGCTTGAGCTTTCAGGGCTGGCACCTTTAGTGTAGGAGCAATCGCTGGACGTTCGCAATTTCGGTGTTGAGCTCTGGCCAGTTGAGCAGGAGAGGCTGGGCACGTTGGAAGTTTTAGTAGCCTAAACAAGTTCCGAGCCCAAGTGTTTGTGGTTCGTTTGAGAGGTTACCAGTGGGAGATGAGGACCAGCAAGAGCTTTCAGGGCTGGCACCTTTAGTGTAGGAGCAATCGCTGGACGTTCGCAATTTCGGTGTTGAGCTCTGACGTGAATTAACGAAAGGAAGCGATGATACGTCTGGACCTTTGAGTGTCTAAACAAGTTCAGAGCTCAAGAGTTTGTGGTTCGTTTGAGAGGTTACCAGTGGGAGATGAGGACCAGCAACAGCTTTCAGGGCTGGCCCCTTTAGTGCAGGAGCAATCGCTGGACGTTCTCAATTTCGGTGTTGAGCTCTGACATGAATTAGCGAAGGAATTGATGATACGTCTGGACCTTTGAGTGTCTAAACAAGTTCAGAGCCCAAGTGTTTGTGGTTCGTTTGAGAGGTTACCAGTGGGAGATGAGGACCAGCAAGAGCTTTCAGGGCTGGCACCTTTAGTGTAGGAGCAATCACTGGACGTTCGCAATTTCGGTGTTGAGTTCTGACGTGAATTAGCGAAAGGAAGCGATGATACGACTGGACCTTTGAGTGTCTAAACAAGTTCCGACCCCAAGTGTTTGTGGTTCGTTTTAGAGATTACCAGTGAGCGATGATGAGCAGCAAGAGCATTCAGGGCTGGAGCCTTTAGTGTAGGAGCAATCGCTGGACGTTCGCAATTTCGGTGTTGAGCTCTGGCCAGATTGAGCAGGAGAGGCTGTGTACGTTGGAAGTTTTAGTAGCCTAAACAAGTTCAGAGCCCAAGTGTTTGTGGTTCGTTTGAGAGGTTACCAGTGGGAGATGAGGACCAGCAAGAGCTTTCAGGGCTGGCACGTTTAGTGTACGAGCAATCGCTGACGTTCGCAATTTCGGTTTTGAGCTCTGACGTGAATTAACGAAAGGAAGCGATGATACGTCTGGACCTTTGAGTGTCTAAACAAGTTCAGAGCCCAAGAGTTTGTGGTTCGTTTGAGAGGTTACCAGTGGGAGATGAGGACCAGCAAGAGCTTTCAGGGCTGGCCCTTTTACAGTAGGAGCAATCCGCTGGACGTTCTCATTTCGGTGTCGAGCTCTGACCTGAATAAGCAGAAGGAATTGATGATATGTCTGGACTTTGAGTTGTCTAAACAAGTTCAGAGCCGAAGTGTTTGTGGTTCGTTTGAGAGGTTACCAGTGGAGATGAGGACCAGCAAGAGCTTTCAGGGCTGGTACCTTTAATGTAGGAGCAATCGCTGGACGTTCGCAATTTCGGTGTTGAGCTTTGGCCCGATTGAGCAGGAGAGGCTGTGTACGTTGACGTTTTAGTAGCCTAAACAAGTGCAGAGCCCAAGGGTTTGTGGTTCGTTTGAGAGGTTACCAGTGGGAGTGAGGACCAGCAAGAGCTTTCAGGGCTGGCACCTTTAGTGTAGGAGCAATCGCTGGACGTTCGCAATTTCGGTGTTGAGCTCTGGCTAGTTGAGCAGGAGAGGCTGTGTACGTGGAAGTTTAGTAGCCTAAACAAGTTCAGAGCCCAAGTGTTTGTGGTTCGTATGAGAGGTTAGCAGTGGGAGATGAGGACTTGCAAGAGCCTTTCAGGGCTGGCACCTTAGTGTAGGAGCAATTGCTGGACGTTCGCAATTTCGTGTTGAGCTCTGGCCAGATTGAGCATGAGAGGCTGTATATGTTGGAAGTTTTAGTAGCCTAAACAAGTTTCAGAGCCCAAGCGTTTGTGGATCGTTTTGAGAGGTTACCAGTGGGAGATGAGGACCAGCAAGAGCTTTCAGGGCTCGCACTTTTAGTGTGGGAACAATAGCTGGACGTTCGCAATTTCGGTTGAGCTCTGTCGTGAATTAACGAAAGGAAGCGGTGATACGTCTGGACCTTTGAGTGTCTAAACAATTTCAGAGCCCAAGAGTTTGTGGTTCGTTTGAGAGGTACCAGTGGGAGATGAGGACCAGCAAGAGCTTTCAGGGCTGGCCCCTTTACAGTAGGAGCAATCGCTGGACGTCTCAATTTCGGTGTTGAGCTCTGACCTGAATAAGCAGAAGGAATTGATGATATGTCTGGACCTTGAGTGTCTAAACAAGTTCAGAGCCCAAGTGTTTGTGGTTCGCTTTAAAGGTTACCAGTGGAGATGAGGACCAGCAACAGCTTTCAGGGCTGGCACCTTTAATGTAGGACCCAATCGCTGGACGTTCGCAATTTCGGTGTTGAGCTTTGGCCGATTGAGCAGGAGAGGCTGTATATGTTGGGAGTTTTAGTAGCCTAAACAAGTTCCGAGCCCAAGTGTTTGTGGTTCGTTTGGGAGGTTACCAGTGGGAGATGAGGACCAGCAAGAGCTTTCAGGGCTGGCACCTTTAGTGTAGGAGCACCGCTGGACGTTCGCAATTTCGGTGTAGAGCTCTGACGTTAATTAGTGAAAGGAAACGAGCATAAGTCTGGACCTTTGAGTGTCTAACAAGTTCAGAGCCCAAGTGTTTGTGGGTTCGTTTGAGAGATTACCAGTGGGAGATGAGGACCAGCAACAGCTTTCAGGGCTGGCACCTTTACTGAGGAGCAATCGCTGGACGTTCGCAATTTCGGTTTGAGCTCTGACGTGAATTAGCGAAAGGAAGCGATGATACGTCTGGACCTTTGAGTGTCTAAACAAGTTCAGAGCCCAAGTGTTTGTGGTTAGTTTGAGAGGTTACCAGTGGAGATGAGGACCAGCAAGAGCTTTCAGGGCTGGCACCTTTAGTGTAGGAGCAATCGCTGGACATTCGCATTTCGGTGTAGAGCTCTGACGTGAATTAGCGAAAGGAAGCGATGATACGTCTGGAACTTTGAGTGTCTAAACAAGTTCCGAGACCAAGTGTTTGTGGTTCGTTTTAGAGGTTACCAGTGGGAGATGAGGACCAGCAACAGCTTTCAGGGCTGGCACCTTTAGTGTAGGAGCTATCACTGGACGTTCGCAATTTCGTTGTTGAGCTTTGGCCAGATTGAGCAGGAGAGGCTCTGTACGTGGAAGTTTTAGTAGCCTAAACAAGTTCCGAGCCCAAGTGTTTGTGGTTCGTTTGAGAGGTTACCAGTGGGAGATGAGGACCAGCAAGAGCTTTCAGGGCTGGCACCTTTAGTGTAGGAGCAATCGCTGACGTTCGCAATTTCGGTGTTGAGCTCTGGCCAGTTGAGCAGGAGAGGCTGGGCACGTTGGAAGTTTTAGTAGCCTAAAAAAGTTCAGAGCCCAAGTGTTTGTGGTTCGTTTGAGAGGTTACCAGTGGGAGATGAGGACCGCAAGAGCTTTCAGGGCTGGCACCTTTACTGTAGGAGCAATCGCTGGACGTTCGCAATTTCGGTGTTGAGCTCTGACGTGAATTAACGAAAGGAAGCGATGATACGTCTGGACCTTTGAGTGTCTAAAGAAGTTCAGAGCTCAAGAGTTTGTGGTTCGTTTGAGAGGTTACCAGTGGGAGATGAGGACCAGCAAGAGCTTTCAGGGCTGGCACCTTTAGTGTAGGAGCAATCGCTGGACGTTCGCAATTTCGGTGTTGAGCTCTGGCATGAATTATCGAAGGAATTGATGATACGTCTGACCTTAGAGTGTCTAAACAAGTTCAGAGCCCAAGTGTTTGTGGTTCGTTTGAGAGGTTACCAGTGGGAGATGAGGACCAGCAAGAGCTTTCAGGGCTGGCACCTTTAGTGTAGAGCAATCGCTGGACGTTCGCAATTTCGGTGTTGAGCTCTGGCCAGTTGAGCAGGAGAGGCTGGGCACGTTGGAAGTTTTAGTAGCCCTAAAAAAGTTTCAGAGCCCAAGTGTTTGTGGTTCGTTTGAGAGGTTACCAGTGGGAGATGAGGACCAGCAAGAGCTTTCAGGGCTGGCACCTTTACTGTAGGAGCAATCGCTGGACGTTCGCAATTTCGGTGTTGAGCTCTGACGTGAATTAACGAAAGGAAGCGATGATACGTCTGGACCTTTGTGTGTCTAAAGAAGTTCAGAGCTCATGAGTTGTGGTTCGTTTGAGAGGTTACCAGTGGGAGATGAGGACCAGCAACAGCTTTCAGGGCTGGCCCCTTTAGTGCAGGAGCAATCGCTGGACGTTCTCAATTTCGGTGTTGAGCTCTGACATGAATTAGCGAAGGAATTGATGATACGTCTGGACCTTTGAGTGTCTAAACAAGTTCAGAGCCCAAGTGTTTGTGTTCGTTTGAGAGGTTACCAGTGGGAGATGAGGACCAGCAAGAGCTTTCAGGGCTGGCACCTTTGGTGTAGGAGCAATCACTGGACGTTCGCAATTTCGGTGTTGAGTTCTGACGTTAATTAGTGAAAGGAAACGAGCATAAGTCTGGACCTTTGAGTGTCTAAACAAGTTCAGAGCCCAAGTGTTTGTGGTTCGTTTTAGAGGTTACCAGTGGGAGATGAGGACCAGCAAGAGCTTTCAGGGCTGGCACCTTTACTGTAGGAGCTATCACTGGACGTTCGCAATTTCGTTGTTGAACTTTGGCCAGATTGAGCAGGAGAGGCTGTGTACGTGGAAGTTTTAGTAGCCTAACAAGTTCAGAGCCAAGTGTTTGTGGTTCGTTTGAGAGGTTACCAGTGGGAGATGAGGACCAGCAAGAGCTTTCAGGGCTGGCACCTTTAGTGTAGGAGCAATCGCTGGACGTTCGCAATTTCGGTGTTGAGCTCTGACGTGAATTAGCGACAGGAAGCGATGACACGTCTGGACCTTGAGTGTCCTAAACAAGTTCCGACCCCAAGTGTTTGTGGTTCGTTTTAGAGGTTATCAGTGGGAGATGAGGACCAGCAAGAGCTTTCAGGCTGGCACCTTTAGTGTAGGAGCAATCGCTGGACGTTCGCAATTTCGGTGTTGAGCTCTGGCCAGATTGAGCAGGAGAGGCTGTATATGCTGGAAGTTTTAGTAGCCTAAACAGTCAGAGCCCAAGGGTTGTGGTTCGTTTTAGAGGTTAGAGTGGGAGACGAGGACCAGCAAAGCTATCAGGGCTCGCACTTTTTGTGTAGGAAAAATAGCTGGACGTTCGAAATTTCGGTGTAGAGCTCTGACGTTAATTAGTGAAAGGAAACGAGCATAAGTCTGGACCTTTGAGTGTCTAAACAAGTTCAGAGCCCAAGTGTTTGTGGTTCGTATGAGAGGTTAGCAGTGGGAGATGAGGACTTGCAAGAGCTTTCAGGGCTGGCACCTTTAGTGTAGGAGCAATTGCTGGACGTTCGCAATTTCAGTGTTGAGCTCTGGCCAGATTGAGCATGAGAGGCTGTATATGTTGGGAGTTTTAGTAGCCTAAACAAGTTCAGAGCCCAAGTGTTTGTGGTTCGTTTGAGAGGTTATCAGTGGGAGATGAGGACCAGCAAGAGCTTTCAGGGCTGGCACCTTTAGTGTAGGAGCAACCGCTGGACGTTCGCAATTTCGGTGTAGAGCTCTGACGTTAATTAGTGAAAGGAAACGAGCATAAGTCTGGACCTTTGAGTGTCTAAACAAGTTCAGAGCCCAAGTGTTTGTGGTTCGTTTGAGAGGTTACCAGTGGGAGATGAGGACCAGCAAGAGCTTTCAGGGCTGGCCCCTTTAGTGTAGGATCAATCGCTGGACGTTCACAATTTCGGTGTTGAGCTCTGACATGAATTAGCGAAGGAATTGATGATAGGTCTGGAACTTTGAGTGTCTAAACAAGTTCAGAGCCCAAGTGTTTGCGGTTCGTTTTAGAGGTTACCAGTGAGAGATGAGGACCAGCAAGAGCTTTCAGGGCTGGCACCTTTAGTATAGGAGCAATCGCTGGACGTTCGCAATTTCGGTGTAGAGCTCTGACGTGAATTAGCGAAAGGAAGCGATGATACGTCTGGAACTTTGAGTGTCCTAAACAAGTTCCGAGACCAAGTGTTTGTGGTTCGTTTGAGGTTACCAGTGGGAGATGAGGACCAGCAAGAGCTTTCAGGGCTGGCACCTTTAGTGTAGGAGCTATCACTGGACGTTCGCAATTTCGTTGTTGAGCTTTGGCCAGATGAGCAGGAGAGGCTCTGTACGTTGGAAGTTTTAGTAGCCTAAACAAGTTCCGAGCCCAAGTGTTTGTGGTTCGTTTGAGAGGTTACCACTGGGAGATGAGGACCAGCAAGAGCTTTCAGGGCTGGCACCTTTAGTGTAGGAGCAATCGCTGGACGTTCGCAATTTCGGTGTTGAGCTCTGGCCAGTTGAGCAGGAGAGGCTGGGCACGTTGGAAGTTTTAGTAGCCTAAAAAAGTTCAGAGCCCAAGTGTTTGTGGTTCGTTTGAGAGGTTACCAGTGGGAGATGAGGACCAGCAAGAGCTTTCAGGGCTGGCACGTTTAGTGTACGAGCAATCGCTGGACGTTCGCAATTTCGGTGTTGAGCTCTGACGTGAATTAATGAAAGGAAGCGATGATACGTCTGGACCTTTGAGTGTCTAAAGAAGTTCAAGAGCTCAAGAGTTTGTGGTTCGTTTGAGAGGTTACCAGTGGGAGATGAGGACCAGCAACAGCTTTCAGGGCTGGCCCCTTTAGTGCAGGAGCAATCGCTGGACGTTCTCAATTTCGGTGTTGAGCTCTGACATGATTAGCGAAGGAATTGATGATACGTCTGGACCTTTGAGTGTCTAAACAAGTTCAGAGCCCAAGTGTTTGTGGTTCGTTTGAGAGGTTACCAGTGGGAGATGAGGACCAGCAAGAGCTTTCAGGGCTGGCACCTTTGGTGTAGAGCAATCACTGGACGTTCGCAATTTCGGTGTTGAGTTCTGACGTGAATTAGCGAAAGGAAGCGATGATACGACTGGACCTTTGAGTGTCTAAACAAGTCCTGAGACCAAGTGTTTGTGGTTCGTTTTAGAGATTACCAGTGAGCGATGATGAGCAGCAAGAGCATTCAGGGCTGGAGCCTTTAGTGTAGGAGCAATCGCTGACGTTCGCAATTTCGGTGTTGAGCTCTGGCCAGATTGAGCAGGAGAGGCTGTGTACGTTGGAAGTTTTAGTAGCCTAAACAAGTTCCGAGCCCAAGTGTTTGTGGTTCGTTTGAGAGGTTACCACTGGGAGATGAGGACCAGCAAGAGCTTTCAGGGCTGGCACCTTTAGTGTAGGAGCAAATCGCTGGACGTTCGCAATTTCGGTGTGAGCTCTGGCCAGTTGAGCAGGAGAGGCTGGGCACGTTGGAAGTTTTAGTAGCCTAAAAAAGTTCAGAGCCCAAGTGTTTGTGGTTCGTTTGAGAGGTTAGCAGTGGGAGATGAGGACCAGCAACAGCTTTCAGGGCTGGCCCCTTTATTGCAGGAGCAATCGCTGGACGTTCACAATTTCGGTGTTGAGCTCTGACATGAATTAGCGAAGGAATTGATGATACGTCTGGACATTTGAGTGTCCTAAACAAGTTCAGAGCCCAAGTGTTTGTGGTTCGTTTGAGAGGTTACCAGTGGGAGATGAGGACCAGCAACAGCTTTCAGGGCTGGCACCTTTAGTGTAGGAGCAATCGCTGCACGTTCGCAATTCGGTTTTGAGCTCTGACGTGAATGTAGCGAAAGGAAGCGATGATACGTCTGGACCTTTGAGTGTCTAAACAAGTTCCGAGACCAAGTGTTTGTGGTTCGTTTTAGAGGTTACCAGTGGGAGATGAGGACCAGCAAGAGCTTTCAGGGCTGGCACCTTTAGTGTAGGAGCAATCGCTGGACGTTCGCAATTTCGGTGTTGAGGCTTTGGCCCGATTGAGCAGGAGAGGCTGTGTACGTTGGAAGTTTTAGTAGCCTAAACAAGTTCAGAGCCCAAGGGTTTGTGGTTCGTTTGAGAGGTTACCAGTGGGAGATGAGGACCAGCTTGAGCTTTCAGGGCTGGCACCTTTAGTGTAGGAGCAATCGCTGGACGTTCGCATTTCGGTGTTGAGTTCTGACGTGAATTAGCGAAAGGAAGCGATGATACGACTGGACCTTTGAGTGTCTAAACAAGTTCAGAGCCCAAGTGTTTGTGGTTCGTTTTAGAGATTACCAGTGAGCGATGATGAGCAGCAAGAGCATTCAGGGCTGGAGCTTTTAGTGTAGGAGCAATCGCTGGACGTTCGCAATTTCGGTGTTGAGCTCTGGCCAGATTGAGCAGGAGAGGCTGTGTACGTTGGAAGTTTTAGTAGCCTAAACAAGTTCAGAGCCCAAGGGTTTGTTGGTCGTTTGAGAGGTTACCAGTGGGAGATGAGGACCAGCAAGAGCTTTCAGGGCTGGCACGTTTAGTGTACGAGCAATCGCTGGATGTTCGCAATTTCGGTTTTGAGCTGCTCTGACGGAATTAACGAAAGGAAGCGATGATACGTCTGGACCTTTGAGTGTCTAAACAAGTCAGAGCCCAAGAGTTTGTGGTTCGTTTGAGAGGTTACCAGTGGGAGATGAGGACCAGCAAGAGCTTTCAGGGCTGGCCCCTTTACAGTAGGAGCAATCGCTGGACGTTCTCAATTTCGGTGTCGAGCTCTGACCTGAATAAGCAGAAGGAATTGATGATATGTCTGGACCTTTGAGTGTCCTAAACAAGTTCAGAGCCCAAGTGTTTGTGGTTCGTTTGAGAGGTTACCAGTGGGAGATGAGGACCAGCAAGAGCTTTCAGGGCTGGTCCTTTAATGTAGGAGCAATCGCTGGACGTTCGCAATTTCGGTGTTGAGCTTTGGCCCGATTGAGCAGGAGAGGCTGTGTACGTTGGAAGTTTTAGTAGCCTAACAAGTTCAGAGCCCAAGTGTTTGTGGTTTCGTATGAGAGGTTAGCAGTGGGAGATGAGGACCAGCAAGATCTTCAGGGCTGGCACCTTTAGTGTAGGAGCAATTGCTGGACGTTCTCAATTTCAGTGTTGAGCTCTGCCCAGTTTGAGCAGGAGAGGCTGTATATGTTTGAAGTTTTAGTAGCCTAAACAAGTTCAGAGCCCAAGGGTTTGTGGTTCGTTGAGAGGTTACGAGTCGAGATGAGGACCAGCAAGAGCTTTCAGGGCTCGCACTTTTAGTGTAGGAACAATAGCTGGACGTTCGAAATTTCGGTGTAGAGTTCTGACGTTAATTAGTGAAAGGAAACGAGCATAATTCTGGACCTTTGAGTGTCTAAACAAGTTCAGAGCCAAGTGTTTGTGGTTCGTTTTAGAGGTTACCAGTGGGAGATGAGGACCAGCAAGAGCTTTCAGGGCTGGCACCTTTACTGTAGGAGCTATCACTGGACGTTCGCAATTTCGTTGTTGAACTTTGGACAGATTGAGCAGGAGAGGCTGTGTACGTTGGAAGTTTTAGTAGCCTAAACAAGTTCAGAGCCAAAGTGTTTGTGGTTCGTTTGAGAGGTTACCAGTGGGAGATGAGGACCAGCAAGAGCTTTCAGGGCTGGCACCTTTAGTGTAGGAGCAATCGCTGACGTTCGCAATTTCGGTGTTGAGCTCTGACGTGAATTAGCGACAGGAAGCGATGACACGTCTGGACCTTTGAGTGTCTAAACAAGTTCCGACCCCAAGTGTTTGTGGTTCGTTTTAGAGGTATCAGTGGGAGATGAGGACCAGCAAGAGCTTTCAGGGCTGGCACCTTAGTGTAGGAGCAATCGCTGACGTTCGCAATTTCGGTGTTGAGCTCTGGCCAGATTGAGCAGGAGAGGCTGTATATGCTGGAAGTTTTAGTAGCCTAAACAAGTTCAGAGCCCAAGGGTTTGTGGTTCGTTTTAGAGGTTAGAGTGGGGAGACGAGGACCAGCAAAGCTTTCAGGGCTCGCACTTTTTGTGTAGGAAAAATAGCTGGACGTTCGAAATTCGGTGTAGAGCTCTGACGTTAATTAGTGAAGGAAACGAGCATAAGTCTGGACCTTTTAGTGTCTAAACAAGTTCAGAGCCCAAGTGTTTGTGGTTCGTATGAGAGGTTAGCAGTGGGAGATGAGGACTTGCAAGAGCTTTCAGGGCCTGGCACCTTTAGTGTAGGAGCAATTGCTGGACGTTCGCAATTTCAGTGTTGAGCTCTGGCCAGATTGAGCAGGAGAGGCTGTATATGTTGGAAGTTTTAGTAGCCTAAACAAGTTCAGAGCCCAAGCGTTTGTGGATCGTTTGAGAGGTTACCAGTGGGAGATGAGGACCAGCAAGAGCTTTCAGGGCTCGCACTTTTAGTGTGGGAACAATAGCTGGACGTTCGCCAATTTCGGTGTTGAGCTCTGTCGTGAATTAACGAAAGGAAGCGGTGATACGTCTGGACCTTTGAGTGTCTAAACAATTTCAGAGCCCAAGGGTTTGTGGTTCGTTTGAGAGGTTACCAGTGGGAGATGAGACCAGCAAGAGCTTTCAGGGCTGGCCCTTTACAGTAGGAGCAATCGCTGGACGTTCTCAATTTCGGTGTTGAGCTCTGACCTGAATAAGCAGAAGGAATTGATGATATGTCTGGACCTTTGAGTGTCCTAAACAAGTTCAGAGCCCAAGTGTTTGTGGTTTGCTTTAAAGGTTACCAGTGGGAGAATGAGGACCAGCAACAGCTTTCAGGCTGGCACCTTTAATGTAGGAGCAATCGCTGGACGTTCGCAATTTCGGTGTTGAGCTTTGGCCCGATTGAGCAGGAGGGGCTGTATATGTTGGGAGTTTTAGTAGCCTAAACAAGTTCCGAGCCCAAGTGTTTGTGGTTCGTTTGAGAGGTTACCACTGGGAGATGAGGACCAGCAAGAGCTTTCAGGGCTGGCACCTTTAGTGTAGGAGCAATCGCTGACGTTCGCAATTTCGGTGTTGAGCTCTGGCCAGTTGAGCAGGAGAGGCTGGGCACGTTGGAAGTTTTAGTAGCCTAAAAAAGTTCAGAGCCCAAGTGTTTGTGGTTCGTTTGAGAGGTTACCAGTGGGAGATGAGGACCAGCAAGAGCTTTCAGGGCTGGCACGTTTAGTGTACGAGCAATCGCTGGACGTTCGCAATTCGGGTGTTGAGCTCTGACTGAATTAACGAAAGGAAGCGATGATACGTCTGGACCTTTGAGTGTCCTAAAGAAGTTCAGAGTTCAAGAGTTTGTGGTTCGTTTGAGAGGTTACCAGTGGGAGATGAGGACCAGCAACAGCTTTCCAGGGCTGGCCCCTTTAGTGCAGGAGCAATCGCTGGACGTTCTCAATTTCGGTGTTGAGCTCTGACATGAATTAGCGAAGGAATTGATGATACGTCTGGACTTTGAGTGTCTAAACAAGTTCAGAGCCCAAGTGTTTGTGGTTCGTTTGAGAGGTTACCAGTGGGAGATGAGGACCAGCAAGAGCTTTCAGGGCTGGCACCTTTGGTGTAGGAGCAATCACTGGACGTTCGCAATTTCGGTGTTGAGTTCTGACGTGAATTAGCGAAGGAAGCGATGATACGACTGGACCTTTGAGTGTCTAAACAAGTTCCGAGACCAAGTGTTTGTGGTTCGTTTTAGAGATTACAGTGAGCGATGATGAGCAGCAAGAGCATTCAGGGCTGGAGCCTTTAGTGTAGGAGCAATCGCTGGACGTTCGCAATTTCGGTGTTGAGCTCTGGCCAGATTGAGCAGGAGAGGCTGTGAACGTTGGAAGTTTTAGTAGCCTAAACAAGTTCCGAGCCCAAGTGTTTGTGGTTCGTTGAGAGGTTACCACTGGGAGATGAGGACCAGCAAGAGCTTTCAGGGCTGGCACCTTTAGTGTAGGAGCAATCGCTGGACGTTCGCAATTTCGGTGTTGAGCTCTGGCCAGTTGAGCAGGAGAGGCTGGGCACGTTGAAGTTTTAGTAGCCTAAAAAAAGTTCAGAGCCCAAGTGTTTGTGGTTCGTTTGAGAGGTACCAGTGGGAGATGAGGACCAGCAAGAGCTTTCAGGGCTGGCACATTTACTGTAGGAGCAATCACTGGACGTTCGCAATTTCGGTTTTGAGCTCTGACCTGAATTAGCGAAAGGAAGCGATGATACGTCTGGAACTTTGAGTGTCTAAACAAGTTCAGAGCCCAAGTGTTTGTGGTTCGTTTTAGAGGTTACCAGTGGGAGATGAGGACCAGCAAGAGCTTTCAGGGCTGGCACCTTTAGTGTAGGAGCAATCGCTGGACGTTCGCAATTTCGGTGTTGAGCCCTGGCCAGATTGAGCAGGGTCGGCTGGGTACGTGGAAGTTTTAGTAGCCTAAACAAGTCCAGAGCCCAAGTGTTTTTGGTTCGTTTGAGAGGTTACCAGTGGGAGATGAGGACCAGCAAGAGCTTTCAAGGCTGGCACCTTTAGTGTAGGAGCAATCGCTGGACGTTCGCAATTTCGGTTTTGAGCTCTGACGTGAATTAACGAAAGGAAGCGATGATACGTCTGGACCTTTGAGTGTCTAAAGAAGTTCAGAGCTCAAGAGTTTGTGGTTCGTTTGAGAGGTTAGCAGTGGGAGATGAGGACCAGCAACAGCTTTCAGGGCTGGCCCCTTTATTGCAGGAGCAATCGCTGCACGTTCACAATTTCGGTGTTGAGCTCTGACATGAATTAGCGAAGAATTGATGATACGTCCTGGACCTTTGAGTGTCTAAACAAGTTCAGAGCCCAAGTGTTTGTGGTTCGTTTGAGAGGTTACCAGTGGGAGATGAGGACCAGCAACAGCTTTCAGGGCTGGCACCTTTAGTGTTAGGAGCAATCGCTGCACGTTCGCAATTTCGGTTTTGAGCTCTGACGTGAATTAGCGAAAGGAAGCGATGATACGTCTGGACCTTTGAGTGTCTAAACAAGTTCCGAGGACCAAGTGTTTGTGGTTCGTTTTAGAGGTTTCAGTGGGAGATGAGGACCAGCAAGAGCTTTCAGGGCTGGCACCTTTAGTGTAGGAGCAATCGCTGGACGTTCGCAATTTCGGTGTTGAGCTTTGGCCCGATTGAGCAGGAGAGGCTGTGTACGTTGGAAGTTTTAGTAGCCTAAACAAGTTCAGAGCCCAAGGGTTTGTGGTTCGTTTGAGAGGTTACCAGTGGGAGATGAGGACCAGCTTGAGCTTCAGGGCTGGCACCTTTAGTGTAGGAGCAATCGCTGGACGTTCGCAATTTCGGTGTGAGTCCTGACGTGAATTAGCGAAAGGAAGCGATGATACGACTGGACCTTTGAGTGTCTAAACAAGTTCAGAGCCCAAGTGTTTGTGGTTCGTTTTAGAGATTACCAGTGAGCGATGATGAGCAGCAAGAGCATTCAGGGCTGGAGCCTTTAGTGTAGGAGCAATCGCTGGACGTTCGCAATTTCGGTGTTGAGCTCTGGCCAGATTGAGCAGGAGAGGCTGTGTACGTTGGAAGTTTAGTAGCCTAAACAAGTTCAGAGCCCTAGGGTTTGTTGGTCGTTTGAGAGGTTACCAGTGGGAGATGAGGACCAGCAAGAGCTTTCAGGGCTGGCACGTTTAGTGTACGAGCAATCGCTGGATGTTCGCAATTTCGGTTTTGAGCTGCTCTGACGTGAATTAACGAAAGGAAGCGATGATACGTCTGGACCTTTGAGTGTCTAAACAAGTTCAGAGCCCAAGAGTTTGTGGTTCGTTGAGAGGTTACCAGTGGGAGATGAGGACCAGCAAGAGCTTTCAGGCTGGCCCCTTTACAGTAGGAGCAATCGCTGGACGTTCTCAATTTCGGTGTCGAGCTCTGACCTGAATAAGCAGAAGGAATTGATGATATGTCTGGACCTTTGAGTGTCTAACAAGTCAGAGCCCCAAGTGTTGTGGTCGTTTTGAGAGGTTACCAGTGGGAGATGAGGACCAGCAAGAGCTTTCAGGGCTGGTACCTTTAATGTAGGAGCAATCGCTGACGTTCGCAATTTCGGTGTTGAGCTTTGGCCCGATTGAGCAGGAGAGGCTGTGTACGTTGGAAGTTTTAGTAGCCTAAACAAGTTCAGAGCCCAAGTGTTTGTGGTTCGTATGAGAGGTTAGCAGTGGGAGATGAGGACCAGCAAGAGCTTTCAGGGCTGGCACCTTTAGTGTAGGAGCAATTGCTGGACGTTCTCAATTTCAGTGTTGAGCTCTGCCCAGTTTGAGCAGGAGAGGCTGTATATGTTTGAAGTTTTAGTAGCCTAAACAAGTTCAGAGCCCAAGGGTTTGTGGTTCGTTTGAGAGGTTACGAGTCGGAGATGAGGACCAGCAAGAGCTTTCAGGGCTCGCACTTTTAGTGTAGGAACAATAGCTGGACGTTCGAAATTTCGGTGTAGAGTTCTGACGTTAATTAGTGAAAGGAAACGAGCATAAGTCTGGACCTTTGAGTGTCTAAACAAGTTCAGAGCCCAAGTGTTTGTGGTTCGTTTTAGAGGTTACCAGTGGGAGATGAGGGACCAGCAAGAGCTTTCAGGGCTGGCACCTTTACTGTAGGAGCTATCACTGGACGTTCGCAATTTCGTTTGTTGAACTTGCCAGATTGAGCAGGAGAGGCTGTGTACGTTGGAAGTTTAGTAGCCTAAACAAGTTCAGAGCCAAAGTGTTTGTGGTTCGTTTGAGAGGTTACCAGTGGGAGATGAGGACCAGCAAGAGCTTTCAGGGCTGGCACTTTAGTGTAGGAGGCAATCGCTGACGTTCGCAATTTCGGTGTTGAGCTCTGACGTGAATTAGCGACAGGAAGCGATGACACGTCTGGACCTTTGAGTGTCTAAACAAGTTCCGACCCCAAGTGTTGTGGTTCGTTTTAGAGGTTATCAGTGGGAGATGAGGACCAGCAAGAGCTTTCAGGGCTGGCACCTTTAGTGTAGGAGCAATCGCTGGACGTTCGCAATTTCGGTGTTGAGCTCTGGCCAGATTGAGCAGGAGAGGCTGTATATGCTGGAAGTTTTAGTAGCCTAAACAAGTTCAGAGCCCAAGGGTTTGTGGTTCGTTTTAGAGGTTAGGTGGGAGACGAGGACCAGCAAAGCTTTCAGGGCTCGCACTTTTTGTGTAGA